>NW_028233740.1:60000-65000 GCF_054856555.1 Leptonotus elevatus
GGGAGGCCGACCCGAAGTGCCTCTAAGTCGGATAGGGATTGGGCGAAACTCCCTTGGAAGTGGCACTCTGAAAAAAATTCCAAGTTTGGCTGACTTAGAAAAAATTCGAGAACCAGGATGAGGAGGGGGAAAATGTGGCCAGTCAGGCCGACCCGAAGTGCCTCTTAGGCGGATAGGGGTTGGGCGAAACTCCCTTGAAAGTGGCACTCTGAAAAAATTTCCAAGTTTGGCTGACTTAGAAAAAATTCGAGAACCAGGATGAGGAGGGGGAAAATGTGGCCAGTCAGGCCGACCCGAAGTGCCTCTTAGGCGGATAGGGGTTGGGCGAAACTCCCTTGAAAGTGGCACTCTGAAAAAATTTCCAAGTTTGGCTGACTTAGAAAAAATTCGAGAACCAGGATGAGGAGGGGGAAAATGTGGCCAGGGAGGCCGACCCGAAGTGCCTCTAAGTCGGATAGGGATTGGGCGAAACTCCCTTGGAAGTGGCACTCTGAAAAAAATTCCAAGTTTGGCTGACTTAGAAAAAATTCGAGAACCAGGATGAGGAGGGGGAAAATGTGGCCAGTCAGGCCGACCCGAAGTGCCTCTTAGGCGGATAGGGGTTGGGCGAAACTCCCTTGAAAGTGGCACTCTGAAAAAATTTCCAAGTTTGGCTGACTTAGAAAAAATTCGAGAACCAGGATGAGGAGGGGGAAAATGTGGCCAGTCAGGCCGACCCGAAGTGCCTCTTAGGCGGATAGGGGTTGGGCGAAACTCCCTTGAAAGTGGCACTCTGAAAAAATTTCCAAGTTTGGCTGACTTAGAAAAAATTCGAGAACCAGGATGAGGAGGGGGAAAATGTGGCCAGTCAGGCCGACCCGAAGTGCCTCTTAGGCGGATAGGGGTTGGGCGAAACTCCCTTGAAAGTGGCACTCTGAAAAAATTTCCAAGTTTGGCTGACTTAGAAAAAATTCGAGAACCAGGATGAGGAGGGGGAAAATGTGGCCAGTCAGGCCGACCCGAAGTGCCTCTTAGGCGGATAGGGGTTGGGCGAAACTCCCTTGAAAGTGGCACTCTGAAAAAATTTCCAAGTTTGGCTGACTTAGAAAAAATTCGAGAACCAGGATGAGGAGGGGGAAAATGTGGCCAGTCAGGCCGACCCGAAGTGCCTCTTAGGCGGATAGGGGTTGGGCGAAACTCCCTTGAAAGTGGCACTCTGAAAAAATTTCCAAGTTTGGCTGACTTAGAAAAAATTCGAGAACCAGGATGAGGAGGGGGAAAATGTGGCCAGTCAGGCCGACCCGAAGTGCCTCTTAGGCGGATAGGGGTTGGGCGAAACTCCCTTGAAAGTGGCACTCTGAAAAAATTTCCAAGTTTGGCTGACTTAGAAAAAATTCGAGAACCAGGATGAGGAGGGGGAAAATGTGGCCAGTCAGGCCGACCCGAAGTGCCTCTTAGGCGGATAGGGGTTGGGCGAAACTCCCTTGAAAGTGGCACTCTGAAAATATTTCCAAGTTGGGCTGACTTAGAAAAAATTCGAGAACCAGGCTGAGGAGGGGACCATCTGGCAAGGGAGTCCGACCTAAAGTGCATCTAAAGCGGATATGGGTTGGTCGAGCCTCCCTTGATTTGCCCTGGAGCTCCCACGTCTTAAAAAGGTCTCTCCTATAATTGTACACCAACCATTTTGAGGTTTGGGTGCAAACCTCTCGAATGGGGGGACTCGGTCCCCTATCTACAGCGCCCCTAATGACGACAGGTGGTACTGCGCCCCTGGTAGCCCGGCCATTGAAAATGAATGGGCCCATTCATTTCAATGGGGAATTTCGACCCCTGGTTGCCCGCCATTCATTTCAATGGGGAATTTCGACCCCTGGTCGCCCGCCATTCATTTCAATGGGGACTTTCGACCCCTGGTTGCCCGCCATTCATTTCAATGGGGGATTTCGACCCCTGGTCGCCCGCCATTCATTTCAATGGGGGATTTCGACCCCTGGTAGCCCGCCATTCATTTCAATGGGGGACTTCGACCCCTGGTAGCCCGCCATTCATTTCAATGGGGGACTTGGACCCCTGGTAGCCCGCCATTCATTTCAATGGGGGATTTCGACCCCTGGTCGCCCGCCATTCATTTCAATGGGGGATTTCGACCCCTGGTAGCCCGCCATTCATTTCAATGGGGGACTTCGACCCCTGGTTGCCCGCCATTCATTTCAATGGGGGATTTCGACCCCTGGTCGCCCGCCATTCATTTCAATGGGGGATTTCGACCCCTGGTCGCCCGCCATTCATTTCAATGGGGGATTTCGACCCCTGGTAGCCCGCCATTCATTTCAATGGGGGACTTCGACCCCTGGTAGCCCGCCATTCATTTCAATGGGGGACTTGGACCCCTGGTAGCCCGCCATTCATTTCAATGGGGGATTTCGACCCCTGGTCGCCCGCCATTCATTTCAATGGGGGATTTCGACCCCTGGTAGCCCGCCATTCATTTCAATGGGGGACTTCGACCCCTGGTTGCCCGCCATTCATTTCAATGGGGGATTTCGACCCCTGGTCGCCCGCCATTCATTTCAATGGGGGATTTCGACCCCTGGTCGCCCGCCATTCATTTCAATGGGGGATTTCGACCCCTGGTAGCCCGCCATTCATTTCAATGGGGGACTTCGACCCCTGGTAGCCCGCCATTCATTTCAATGGGGGACTTGGACCCCTGGTAGCCCGCCATTCATTTCAATGGGGGACTTCGACCCCTGGTTGCCCGCCATTCATTTCAATGGGGGACTTCGACCCCTGGTTGCCCGCCATTCATTTCAATGGGGGATTTCGACCCCTGGTCGCCCGCCATTCATTTCAATGGGGGATTTCGACCCCTGGTAGCCCGCCATTCATTTCAATGGGGGACTTCGACCCCTGGTTGCCCGCCATTCATTTCAATGGGGGACTTCGACCCCTGGTTGCCCGCCATTCATTTCAATGGGGGATTTCGACCCCTGGTCGCCCGCCATTCATTTCAATGGGGGATTTCGACCCCTGGTAACCCGCCATTCATTTCAATGGGGGACTTCGACCCCTGGTTGCCCGCCATTCATTTCAATGGGGGACTTCGACCCCTGGTTGCCCGCCATTCATTTCAATGGGGGATTTCGACCCCTGGTTGCCCGGCATTCGTTCCTATGTGGCGGGGGATTTCAACCCCAGGTCGCCCTCGTGTGGTTCTTTTTGGCGCAGCTGACGGGCTCCGCTGCTCGTGGAGGTTTGCTAGTGGAGGATAACCCCCTGCCTGGGCAACTCGAACGCCCGGCATTCGTTCCTATGTGGCGGGGGATTTCAACCCCAGGTCGCCCTCGTGTGGTTCTTTTTGGCGCAGCTGACGGGCTCCGCTGCTCGTGGAGGTTTGCTAGTGGAGGATAACCCCCTGCCTGGGCAACTCGAACGCCCGGCATTCGTTCCTATGTGGCGGGGGATTTCAACCCCAGGTCGCCCTCGTGGGGTTCTTTTTGGCGCAGCTGACGGGCTCCGCTGCTCGTGGAGGTTTGCTAGTGGAGGATAACCCCCTGCCTGGGCAACTCGAACGCCCGGCATTCGTTCCTATGTGGCGGGGGATTTCAACCCCAGGCCGCCCTCGTGTGGTTCTTTTTGGCGCAGCTGACGGGCTCCGCTGCTCATGGAGGTTTGCTAGTGGAGGATAACCCCCTGCCTGGGCAACTCGAACGCCCGGCATTCGTTCCTATGTGGCGGGGGATTTCAACCCCAGGCCGCCCTCGTGTGGTTCTTTTTGGCGCAGCTGACGGGCTCCGCTGCTCATGGAGGTTTGCTAGTGGAGGATAACCCCCTGCCTGGGCAACTCGAACGCCCGGCATTCGTTCCTATGTGGCGGGGGATTTCAACCCCAGGCCGCCCTCGTGTGGTTCTTTTTGGCGCAGCTGACGGGCTCCGCTGCTCATGGAGGTTTGCTAGTGGAGGATAACCCCCTGCCTGGGCAACTCGAACGCCCGGCTCCCCCGCGGTCCGCTGGAGCTCCTCCAACGGCCAGCAACAAGCCCCGAAGACGGGCGCGCTCCCCGCGGTCCGCTGGAGCTCCTCCAACGGCCAGCAACAAGCCCCGAAGACGGGCGCGCTCCCCCCGGTCCGCTGGAGCTCCGCCAACGGCCAGCAACAAGCCCCGAAGACGGGCGCGCTCCCCCCGGTCCGCTGGAGCTCCTCCAACGGCCAGCAACAAGCCCCGAAGACGGGCGCGCTCCCCGCGGTCCGCTGGAGCTCCGCCAACGGCCAGCAACAAGCCCCGAAGACGGGCGCGCTCCCCGCGGTCCGCTGGAGCTCCTCCAACGGCCAGCAACAAGCCCCGAAGACGGGCGCGCTCCCCCCGGTCCGCTGGAGCTCCTCCAACGTCCAGCAACAAGCCCCGAAGACGGGCGCGCTCCCCGCGGTCCGCTGGAGCTCCTCCAACGGCCAGCAACAAGCCCCGAAGACGGGCGCGCTCCCCCCGGTCCGCTGGAGCTCCGCCAACGGCCAGCAACAAGCCCCGAAGACGGGCGCGCTCCCCGCGGTCCGCTGGAGCTCCTCCAACGGCCAGCAACAAGCCCCGAAGACGGGCGCGCTCCCCCCGGTCCGCTGGAGCTCCGCCAACGGCCAGCAACAAGCCCCGAAGACGGGCGCGCTCCCCGCGGTCCGCTGGAGCTCCTCCAACGGCCAGCAACAAGCCCCGAAGACGGGCGCGCTCCCCCCGGTCCGCTGGAGCTCCTCCAACGGCCAGCAACAAGCCCCGAAGACGGGCGCGCTCCCCGCGGTCCGCTGGAGCTCCTCCAACGGCCAGCAACAAGCCCCGAAGACGGGCGCGCTCCCCCCGGTCCGCTGGAGCTCCTCCAACGGCCAGCAACAAGCCCCGAAGACGGGCGCGCTCCCCGCGGTCCGCTGGAGCTCCTCCAACGGCCAGCAACAAGCCCCGAAGACGGGCGCGCTCCCCGCGGTCCGCTGGAGCTCCGCCAACGGCCAGCAACAAGCCCCGAAGACGGGCGCGC
>NW_028233740.1:75000-80000 GCF_054856555.1 Leptonotus elevatus
TCTGAAAAAATTTCCAAGTTTGGCTGACTTAGAAAAAATTCGAGAACCAGGATGAGGAGGGGGAAAATGTGGCCAGTCAGGCCGACCCGAAGTGCCTCTTAGGCGGATAGGGGTTGGGCGAAACTCCCTTGAAAGTGGCACTCTGAAAAAATTTCCAAGTTTGGCTGACTTAGAAAAAATTCGAGAACCAGGATGAGGAGGGGGAAAATGTGGCCAGTCAGGCCGACCCGAAGTGCCTCTTAGGCGGATAGGGGTTGGGCGAAACTCCCTTGAAAGTGGCACTCTGAAAAAATTTCCAAGTTTGGCTGACTTAGAAAAAATTCGAGAACCAGGATGAGGAGGGGGAAAATGTGGCCAGTCAGGCCGACCCGAAGTGCCTCTTAGGCGGATAGGGGTTGGGCGAAACTCCCTTGAAAGTGGCACTCTGAAAAAATTTCCAAGTTTGGCTGACTTAGAAAAAATTCGAGAACCAGGATGAGGAGGGGGAAAATGTGGCCAGTCAGGCCGACCCGAAGTGCCTCTTAGGCGGATAGGGGTTGGGCGAAACTCCCTTGAAAGTGGCACTCTGAAAAAATTTCCAAGTTTGGCTGACTTAGAAAAAATTCGAGAACCAGGATGAGGAGGGGGAAAATGTGGCCAGTCAGGCCGACCCGAAGTGCCTCTTAGGCGGATAGGGGTTGGGCGAAACTCCCTTGAAAGTGGCACTCTGAAAAAATTTCCAAGTTTGGCTGACTTAGAAAAAATTCGAGAACCAGGATGAGGAGGGGGAAAATGTGGCCAGTCAGGCCGACCCGAAGTGCCTCTTAGGCGGATAGGGGTTGGGCGAAACTCCCTTGAAAGTGGCACTCTGAAAATATTTCCAAGTTGGGCTGACTTAGAAAAAATTCGAGAACCAGGCTGAGGAGGGGACCATCTGGCAAGGGAGTCCGACCTAAAGTGCATCTAAAGCGGATATGGGTTGGTCGAGCCTCCCTTGATTTGCCCTGGAGCTCCCACGTCTTAAAAAGGTCTCTCCTATAATTGTACACCAACCATTTTGAGGTTTGGGTGCAAACCTCTCGAATGGGGGGACTCGGTCCCCTATCTACAGCGCCCCTAATGACGACAGGTGGTACTGCGCCCCTGGTAGCCCGGCCATTGAAAATGAATGGGCCCATTCATTTCAATGGGGAATTTCGACCCCTGGTTGCCCGCCATTCATTTCAATGGGGAATTTCGACCCCTGGTCGCCCGCCATTCATTTCAATGGGGACTTTCGACCCCTGGTTGCCCGCCATTCATTTCAATGGGGGATTTCGACCCCTGGTCGCCCGCCATTCATTTCAATGGGGGATTTCGACCCCTGGTAGCCCGCCATTCATTTCAATGGGGGACTTCGACCCCTGGTAGCCCGCCATTCATTTCAATGGGGGACTTGGACCCCTGGTAGCCCGCCATTCATTTCAATGGGGGATTTCGACCCCTGGTCGCCCGCCATTCATTTCAATGGGGGATTTCGACCCCTGGTAGCCCGCCATTCATTTCAATGGGGGACTTCGACCCCTGGTTGCCCGCCATTCATTTCAATGGGGGATTTCGACCCCTGGTCGCCCGCCATTCATTTCAATGGGGGATTTCGACCCCTGGTCGCCCGCCATTCATTTCAATGGGGGATTTCGACCCCTGGTAGCCCGCCATTCATTTCAATGGGGGACTTCGACCCCTGGTAGCCCGCCATTCATTTCAATGGGGGACTTGGACCCCTGGTAGCCCGCCATTCATTTCAATGGGGGATTTCGACCCCTGGTCGCCCGCCATTCATTTCAATGGGGGATTTCGACCCCTGGTAGCCCGCCATTCATTTCAATGGGGGACTTCGACCCCTGGTTGCCCGCCATTCATTTCAATGGGGGATTTCGACCCCTGGTCGCCCGCCATTCATTTCAATGGGGGATTTCGACCCCTGGTCGCCCGCCATTCATTTCAATGGGGGATTTCGACCCCTGGTAGCCCGCCATTCATTTCAATGGGGGACTTCGACCCCTGGTAGCCCGCCATTCATTTCAATGGGGGACTTGGACCCCTGGTAGCCCGCCATTCATTTCAATGGGGGACTTCGACCCCTGGTTGCCCGCCATTCATTTCAATGGGGGACTTCGACCCCTGGTTGCCCGCCATTCATTTCAATGGGGGATTTCGACCCCTGGTCGCCCGCCATTCATTTCAATGGGGGATTTCGACCCCTGGTAGCCCGCCATTCATTTCAATGGGGGACTTCGACCCCTGGTTGCCCGCCATTCATTTCAATGGGGGACTTCGACCCCTGGTTGCCCGCCATTCATTTCAATGGGGGATTTCGACCCCTGGTCGCCCGCCATTCATTTCAATGGGGGATTTCGACCCCTGGTAACCCGCCATTCATTTCAATGGGGGACTTCGACCCCTGGTTGCCCGCCATTCATTTCAATGGGGGACTTCGACCCCTGGTTGCCCGCCATTCATTTCAATGGGGGATTTCGACCCCTGGTTGCCCGGCATTCGTTCCTATGTGGCGGGGGATTTCAACCCCAGGTCGCCCTCGTGTGGTTCTTTTTGGCGCAGCTGACGGGCTCCGCTGCTCGTGGAGGTTTGCTAGTGGAGGATAACCCCCTGCCTGGGCAACTCGAACGCCCGGCATTCGTTCCTATGTGGCGGGGGATTTCAACCCCAGGTCGCCCTCGTGTGGTTCTTTTTGGCGCAGCTGACGGGCTCCGCTGCTCGTGGAGGTTTGCTAGTGGAGGATAACCCCCTGCCTGGGCAACTCGAACGCCCGGCATTCGTTCCTATGTGGCGGGGGATTTCAACCCCAGGTCGCCCTCGTGGGGTTCTTTTTGGCGCAGCTGACGGGCTCCGCTGCTCGTGGAGGTTTGCTAGTGGAGGATAACCCCCTGCCTGGGCAACTCGAACGCCCGGCATTCGTTCCTATGTGGCGGGGGATTTCAACCCCAGGCCGCCCTCGTGTGGTTCTTTTTGGCGCAGCTGACGGGCTCCGCTGCTCATGGAGGTTTGCTAGTGGAGGATAACCCCCTGCCTGGGCAACTCGAACGCCCGGCATTCGTTCCTATGTGGCGGGGGATTTCAACCCCAGGCCGCCCTCGTGTGGTTCTTTTTGGCGCAGCTGACGGGCTCCGCTGCTCATGGAGGTTTGCTAGTGGAGGATAACCCCCTGCCTGGGCAACTCGAACGCCCGGCATTCGTTCCTATGTGGCGGGGGATTTCAACCCCAGGCCGCCCTCGTGTGGTTCTTTTTGGCGCAGCTGACGGGCTCCGCTGCTCATGGAGGTTTGCTAGTGGAGGATAACCCCCTGCCTGGGCAACTCGAACGCCCGGCTCCCCCGCGGTCCGCTGGAGCTCCTCCAACGGCCAGCAACAAGCCCCGAAGACGGGCGCGCTCCCCGCGGTCCGCTGGAGCTCCTCCAACGGCCAGCAACAAGCCCCGAAGACGGGCGCGCTCCCCCCGGTCCGCTGGAGCTCCGCCAACGGCCAGCAACAAGCCCCGAAGACGGGCGCGCTCCCCCCGGTCCGCTGGAGCTCCTCCAACGGCCAGCAACAAGCCCCGAAGACGGGCGCGCTCCCCGCGGTCCGCTGGAGCTCCGCCAACGGCCAGCAACAAGCCCCGAAGACGGGCGCGCTCCCCGCGGTCCGCTGGAGCTCCTCCAACGGCCAGCAACAAGCCCCGAAGACGGGCGCGCTCCCCCCGGTCCGCTGGAGCTCCTCCAACGTCCAGCAACAAGCCCCGAAGACGGGCGCGCTCCCCGCGGTCCGCTGGAGCTCCTCCAACGGCCAGCAACAAGCCCCGAAGACGGGCGCGCTCCCCCCGGTCCGCTGGAGCTCCGCCAACGGCCAGCAACAAGCCCCGAAGACGGGCGCGCTCCCCGCGGTCCGCTGGAGCTCCTCCAACGGCCAGCAACAAGCCCCGAAGACGGGCGCGCTCCCCCCGGTCCGCTGGAGCTCCGCCAACGGCCAGCAACAAGCCCCGAAGACGGGCGCGCTCCCCCCGGTCCGCTGGAGCTCCTCCAACGGCCAGCAACAAGCCCCGAAGACGGGCGCGCTCCCCCCGGTCCGCTGGAGCTCCTCCAACGGCCAGCAACAAGCCCCGAAGACGGGCGCGCTCCCCGCGGTCCGCTGGAGCTCCTCCAACGGCCAGCAACAAGCCCCGAAGACGGGCGCGCTCCCCGCGGTCCGCTGGAGCTCCTCCAACGGCCAGCAACAAGCCCCGAAGACGGACGCGCTCCCCCCGGTCCGCTGGAGCTCCGCCAACGGCCAGCAACAAGCCCCGAAGACGGGCGCGCTCCCCGCGGTCCGCTGGAGCTCCTCCAACGGCCAGCAACAAGCCCCGAAGACGGGCGCGCTCCCCGCGGTCCGCTGGAGCTCCTCCAACGGCCAGCAACAAGCCCCGAAGACGGGCGCGCTCCCCGCGGTCCGCTGGAGCTCCTCCAACGGCCAGCAACAAGCCCCGAAGACGGGCGCGCTCCCCCCGGTCCGCTGGAGCTCCTCCAACGGCCAGCAACAAGCCCCGAAGACGGGCGCGCTCCCCGCGGTCCGCTGGAGCTCCTCCAACGGCCAGCAACAAGCCCCGAAGACGGGCGCGCTCCCCGCGGTCCGCTGGAGCTCCTCCAACGGCCAGCAACAAGCCCCGAAGACGGGCGCGCTCCCCCCGGTCCGCTGGAGCTCCTCCAACGGCCAGCAACAAGCCCCGAAGACGGGCGCGCTCCCCGCGGTCCGCTGGAGCTCCTCCAACGGCCAGCAACAAGCCCCGAAGACGGGCGCGCTCCCCGCGGTCCGCTGGAGCTCCGCCAACGGCCAGCAACAAGCCCCGAAGACGGGCGCGCTCCCCGCGGTCCGCTGGAGCTCCTCCAACGGCCAGCAACAAGCCCCGAAGACGGGCGCGCTCCCCCCGGTCCGCTGGAGCTCCTCCAACGGCCAGCAACAAGCCCCGAAGACGGGCGCGCTCCCCGCGGTCCGCTGGAGCTCCTCCAACG
>NW_028233740.1:92500-95000 GCF_054856555.1 Leptonotus elevatus
CCCCTGGTTGCCCGCCATTCATTTCAATGGGGAATTTCGACCCCTGGTCGCCCGCCATTCATTTCAATGGGGACTTTCGACCCCTGGTTGCCCGCCATTCATTTCAATGGGGGATTTCGACCCCTGGTCGCCCGCCATTCATTTCAATGGGGGATTTCGACCCCTGGTAGCCCGCCATTCATTTCAATGGGGGACTTCGACCCCTGGTAGCCCGCCATTCATTTCAATGGGGGACTTGGACCCCTGGTAGCCCGCCATTCATTTCAATGGGGGATTTCGACCCCTGGTCGCCCGCCATTCATTTCAATGGGGGATTTCGACCCCTGGTAGCCCGCCATTCATTTCAATGGGGGACTTCGACCCCTGGTTGCCCGCCATTCATTTCAATGGGGGATTTCGACCCCTGGTCGCCCGCCATTCATTTCAATGGGGGATTTCGACCCCTGGTCGCCCGCCATTCATTTCAATGGGGGATTTCGACCCCTGGTAGCCCGCCATTCATTTCAATGGGGGACTTCGACCCCTGGTAGCCCGCCATTCATTTCAATGGGGGACTTGGACCCCTGGTAGCCCGCCATTCATTTCAATGGGGGATTTCGACCCCTGGTCGCCCGCCATTCATTTCAATGGGGGATTTCGACCCCTGGTAGCCCGCCATTCATTTCAATGGGGGACTTCGACCCCTGGTTGCCCGCCATTCATTTCAATGGGGGATTTCGACCCCTGGTCGCCCGCCATTCATTTCAATGGGGGATTTCGACCCCTGGTCGCCCGCCATTCATTTCAATGGGGGATTTCGACCCCTGGTAGCCCGCCATTCATTTCAATGGGGGACTTCGACCCCTGGTAGCCCGCCATTCATTTCAATGGGGGACTTGGACCCCTGGTAGCCCGCCATTCATTTCAATGGGGGACTTCGACCCCTGGTTGCCCGCCATTCATTTCAATGGGGGACTTCGACCCCTGGTTGCCCGCCATTCATTTCAATGGGGGATTTCGACCCCTGGTCGCCCGCCATTCATTTCAATGGGGGATTTCGACCCCTGGTAGCCCGCCATTCATTTCAATGGGGGACTTCGACCCCTGGTTGCCCGCCATTCATTTCAATGGGGGACTTCGACCCCTGGTTGCCCGCCATTCATTTCAATGGGGGATTTCGACCCCTGGTCGCCCGCCATTCATTTCAATGGGGGATTTCGACCCCTGGTAACCCGCCATTCATTTCAATGGGGGACTTCGACCCCTGGTTGCCCGCCATTCATTTCAATGGGGGACTTCGACCCCTGGTTGCCCGCCATTCATTTCAATGGGGGATTTCGACCCCTGGTTGCCCGGCATTCGTTCCTATGTGGCGGGGGATTTCAACCCCAGGTCGCCCTCGTGTGGTTCTTTTTGGCGCAGCTGACGGGCTCCGCTGCTCGTGGAGGTTTGCTAGTGGAGGATAACCCCCTGCCTGGGCAACTCGAACGCCCGGCATTCGTTCCTATGTGGCGGGGGATTTCAACCCCAGGTCGCCCTCGTGTGGTTCTTTTTGGCGCAGCTGACGGGCTCCGCTGCTCGTGGAGGTTTGCTAGTGGAGGATAACCCCCTGCCTGGGCAACTCGAACGCCCGGCATTCGTTCCTATGTGGCGGGGGATTTCAACCCCAGGTCGCCCTCGTGGGGTTCTTTTTGGCGCAGCTGACGGGCTCCGCTGCTCGTGGAGGTTTGCTAGTGGAGGATAACCCCCTGCCTGGGCAACTCGAACGCCCGGCATTCGTTCCTATGTGGCGGGGGATTTCAACCCCAGGCCGCCCTCGTGTGGTTCTTTTTGGCGCAGCTGACGGGCTCCGCTGCTCATGGAGGTTTGCTAGTGGAGGATAACCCCCTGCCTGGGCAACTCGAACGCCCGGCATTCGTTCCTATGTGGCGGGGGATTTCAACCCCAGGCCGCCCTCGTGTGGTTCTTTTTGGCGCAGCTGACGGGCTCCGCTGCTCATGGAGGTTTGCTAGTGGAGGATAACCCCCTGCCTGGGCAACTCGAACGCCCGGCATTCGTTCCTATGTGGCGGGGGATTTCAACCCCAGGCCGCCCTCGTGTGGTTCTTTTTGGCGCAGCTGACGGGCTCCGCTGCTCATGGAGGTTTGCTAGTGGAGGATAACCCCCTGCCTGGGCAACTCGAACGCCCGGCTCCCCCGCGGTCCGCTGGAGCTCCTCCAACGGCCAGCAACAAGCCCCGAAGACGGGCGCGCTCCCCGCGGTCCGCTGGAGCTCCTCCAACGGCCAGCAACAAGCCCCGAAGACGGGCGCGCTCCCCCCGGTCCGCTGGAGCTCCGCCAACGGCCAGCAACAAGCCCCGAAGACGGGCGCGCTCCCCGCGGTCCGCTGGAGCTCCTCCAACGGCCAGCAACAAGCCCCGAAGACGGGCGCGCTCCCCCCGGTCCGCTGGAGCTCCGCCAACGGCCAGCAACAAGCCCCGAAGACGGGCGCGCTCCCCCCGGTCCGCTGGAGCTCCTCCAAC
>NW_028233740.1:105000-110000 GCF_054856555.1 Leptonotus elevatus
GGGCATGAGAAACATAGTGCTTCCGGAGGCACCGCCGCCGCCTCCGGGCGCCAACCTCCCCCAGACTGGGCTCGCGCCTGTCGGGCGGGGGAGGGAGGGCCGGCGGGGCGCCGGGCTCCGTCGTAGGACGGCCGGGTGATGGCTTCGTAACCCCCCCGCCCCGGTTAAAGGGAGGGGGGGCGTACGTCGCCGGTTCGGGGGGCGTCTCGGCCTCGCTTCCAATCGGGCGCGCCGGGGCTGTGCGAGCGCCGGGCCGTCAAAGGCCGGCGTTCGCGGTGGCCGGGGCGCTGTAAGGCGACCCGCGAGCCGGAGGAGCCGCCCGCCCGAACACCGGCGCGAGGCCGGCCGGCGGGGGCCCTCCGAAGGCGGGTCTTGGATGCCGTTCGTACGTGGGAGAAGGTGCGGCGTGTCGCGGGCGACGGCCTGCTGCCGAGGCTCCGGAGGCTCCGGGGGCGGCGCTCTGAAAATATCCGGAAGATCGGCCGACTTGGAAAAAAATTTGAGAACCGGGGCTGAGGAGGGGGAAAATCTGGCCAGGGAGGCCGACCCGAAGTGCCTCTAAGTCGGATAGGGATTGGGCGAAACTCCCTTGGAAGTGGCACTCTGAAAAAAATTCCAAGTTTGGCTGACTTAGAAAAAATTCGAGAACCAGGATGAGGAGGGGGAAAATGTGGCCAGTCAGGCCGACCCGAAGTGCCTCTTAGGCGGATAGGGGTTGGGCGAAACTCCCTTGAAAGTGGCACTCTGAAAAAATTTCCAAGTTTGGCTGACTTAGAAAAAATTCGAGAACCAGGATGAGGAGGGGGAAAATGTGGCCAGTCAGGCCGACCCGAAGTGCCTCTTAGGCGGATAGGGGTTGGGCGAAACTCCCTTGAAAGTGGCACTCTGAAAAAATTTCCAAGTTTGGCTGACTTAGAAAAAATTCGAGAACCAGGATGAGGAGGGGGAAAATGTGGCCAGTCAGGCCGACCCGAAGTGCCTCTTAGGCGGATAGGGGTTGGGCGAAACTCCCTTGAAAGTGGCACTCTGAAAAAATTTCCAAGTTTGGCTGACTTAGAAAAAATTCGAGAACCAGGATGAGGAGGGGGAAAATGTGGCCAGTCAGGCCGACCCGAAGTGCCTCTTAGGCGGATAGGGGTTGGGCGAAACTCCCTTGAAAGTGGCACTCTGAAAATATTTCCAAGTTGGGCTGACTTAGAAAAAATTCGAGAACCAGGCTGAGGAGGGGACCATCTGGCAAGGGAGTCCGACCTAAAGTGCATCTAAAGCGGATATGGGTTGGTCGAGCCTCCCTTGATTTGCCCTGGAGCTCCCACGTCTTAAAAAGGTCTCTCCTATAATTGTACACCAACCATTTTGAGGTTTGGGTGCAAACCTCTCGAATGGGGGGACTCGGTCCCCTATCTACAGCGCCCCTAATGACGACAGGTGGTACTGCGCCCCTGGTAGCCCGGCCATTGAAAATGAATGGGCCCATTCATTTCAATGGGGAATTTCGACCCCTGGTTGCCCGCCATTCATTTCAATGGGGAATTTCGACCCCTGGTCGCCCGCCATTCATTTCAATGGGGACTTTCGACCCCTGGTTGCCCGCCATTCATTTCAATGGGGGATTTCGACCCCTGGTCGCCCGCCATTCATTTCAATGGGGGATTTCGACCCCTGGTAGCCCGCCATTCATTTCAATGGGGGACTTCGACCCCTGGTAGCCCGCCATTCATTTCAATGGGGGACTTGGACCCCTGGTAGCCCGCCATTCATTTCAATGGGGGATTTCGACCCCTGGTCGCCCGCCATTCATTTCAATGGGGGATTTCGACCCCTGGTAGCCCGCCATTCATTTCAATGGGGGACTTCGACCCCTGGTTGCCCGCCATTCATTTCAATGGGGGATTTCGACCCCTGGTCGCCCGCCATTCATTTCAATGGGGGATTTCGACCCCTGGTCGCCCGCCATTCATTTCAATGGGGGATTTCGACCCCTGGTAGCCCGCCATTCATTTCAATGGGGGACTTCGACCCCTGGTAGCCCGCCATTCATTTCAATGGGGGACTTGGACCCCTGGTAGCCCGCCATTCATTTCAATGGGGGATTTCGACCCCTGGTCGCCCGCCATTCATTTCAATGGGGGATTTCGACCCCTGGTAGCCCGCCATTCATTTCAATGGGGGACTTCGACCCCTGGTTGCCCGCCATTCATTTCAATGGGGGATTTCGACCCCTGGTCGCCCGCCATTCATTTCAATGGGGGATTTCGACCCCTGGTCGCCCGCCATTCATTTCAATGGGGGATTTCGACCCCTGGTAGCCCGCCATTCATTTCAATGGGGGACTTCGACCCCTGGTAGCCCGCCATTCATTTCAATGGGGGACTTGGACCCCTGGTAGCCCGCCATTCATTTCAATGGGGGACTTCGACCCCTGGTTGCCCGCCATTCATTTCAATGGGGGACTTCGACCCCTGGTTGCCCGCCATTCATTTCAATGGGGGATTTCGACCCCTGGTCGCCCGCCATTCATTTCAATGGGGGATTTCGACCCCTGGTAGCCCGCCATTCATTTCAATGGGGGACTTCGACCCCTGGTTGCCCGCCATTCATTTCAATGGGGGACTTCGACCCCTGGTTGCCCGCCATTCATTTCAATGGGGGATTTCGACCCCTGGTCGCCCGCCATTCATTTCAATGGGGGATTTCGACCCCTGGTAACCCGCCATTCATTTCAATGGGGGACTTCGACCCCTGGTTGCCCGCCATTCATTTCAATGGGGGACTTCGACCCCTGGTTGCCCGCCATTCATTTCAATGGGGGATTTCGACCCCTGGTTGCCCGGCATTCGTTCCTATGTGGCGGGGGATTTCAACCCCAGGTCGCCCTCGTGTGGTTCTTTTTGGCGCAGCTGACGGGCTCCGCTGCTCGTGGAGGTTTGCTAGTGGAGGATAACCCCCTGCCTGGGCAACTCGAACGCCCGGCATTCGTTCCTATGTGGCGGGGGATTTCAACCCCAGGTCGCCCTCGTGTGGTTCTTTTTGGCGCAGCTGACGGGCTCCGCTGCTCGTGGAGGTTTGCTAGTGGAGGATAACCCCCTGCCTGGGCAACTCGAACGCCCGGCATTCGTTCCTATGTGGCGGGGGATTTCAACCCCAGGTCGCCCTCGTGGGGTTCTTTTTGGCGCAGCTGACGGGCTCCGCTGCTCGTGGAGGTTTGCTAGTGGAGGATAACCCCCTGCCTGGGCAACTCGAACGCCCGGCATTCGTTCCTATGTGGCGGGGGATTTCAACCCCAGGCCGCCCTCGTGTGGTTCTTTTTGGCGCAGCTGACGGGCTCCGCTGCTCATGGAGGTTTGCTAGTGGAGGATAACCCCCTGCCTGGGCAACTCGAACGCCCGGCATTCGTTCCTATGTGGCGGGGGATTTCAACCCCAGGCCGCCCTCGTGTGGTTCTTTTTGGCGCAGCTGACGGGCTCCGCTGCTCATGGAGGTTTGCTAGTGGAGGATAACCCCCTGCCTGGGCAACTCGAACGCCCGGCATTCGTTCCTATGTGGCGGGGGATTTCAACCCCAGGCCGCCCTCGTGTGGTTCTTTTTGGCGCAGCTGACGGGCTCCGCTGCTCATGGAGGTTTGCTAGTGGAGGATAACCCCCTGCCTGGGCAACTCGAACGCCCGGCTCCCCCGCGGTCCGCTGGAGCTCCTCCAACGGCCAGCAACAAGCCCCGAAGACGGGCGCGCTCCCCGCGGTCCGCTGGAGCTCCTCCAACGGCCAGCAACAAGCCCCGAAGACGGGCGCGCTCCCCCCGGTCCGCTGGAGCTCCGCCAACGGCCAGCAACAAGCCCCGAAGACGGGCGCGCTCCCCCCGGTCCGCTGGAGCTCCTCCAACGGCCAGCAACAAGCCCCGAAGACGGGCGCGCTCCCCGCGGTCCGCTGGAGCTCCGCCAACGGCCAGCAACAAGCCCCGAAGACGGGCGCGCTCCCCGCGGTCCGCTGGAGCTCCTCCAACGGCCAGCAACAAGCCCCGAAGACGGGCGCGCTCCCCCCGGTCCGCTGGAGCTCCTCCAACGTCCAGCAACAAGCCCCGAAGACGGGCGCGCTCCCCGCGGTCCGCTGGAGCTCCTCCAACGGCCAGCAACAAGCCCCGAAGACGGGCGCGCTCCCCCCGGTCCGCTGGAGCTCCGCCAACGGCCAGCAACAAGCCCCGAAGACGGGCGCGCTCCCCGCGGTCCGCTGGAGCTCCTCCAACGGCCAGCAACAAGCCCCGAAGACGGGCGCGCTCCCCCCGGTCCGCTGGAGCTCCGCCAACGGCCAGCAACAAGCCCCGAAGACGGGCGCGCTCCCCCCGGTCCGCTGGAGCTCCTCCAACGGCCAGCAACAAGCCCCGAAGACGGGCGCGCTCCCCCCGGTCCGCTGGAGCTCCTCCAACGGCCAGCAACAAGCCCCGAAGACGGGCGCGCTCCCCGCGGTCCGCTGGAGCTCCTCCAACGGCCAGCAACAAGCCCCGAAGACGGGCGCGCTCCCCGCGGTCCGCTGGAGCTCCGCCAACGGCCAGCAACAAGCCCCGAAGACGGGCGCGCTCCCCGCGGTCCGCTGGAGCTCCTCCAACGGCCAGCAACAAGCCCCGAAGACGGACGCGCTCCCCCCGGTCCGCTGGAGCTCCGCCAACGGCCAGCAACAAGCCCCGAAGACGGGCGCGCTCCCCGCGGTCCGCTGGAGCTCCTCCAACGGCCAGCAACAAGCCCCGAAGACGGGCGCGCTCCCCGCGGTCCGCTGGAGCTCCTCCAACGGCCAGCAACAAGCCCCGAAGACGGGCGCGCTCCCCGCGGTCCGCTGGAGCTCCTCCAACGGCCAGCAACAAGCCCCGAAGACGGGCGCGCTCCCCCCGGTCCGCTGGACCTCCTCCAACGGCCAGCAACAAGCCCCGAAGACGGGCGCGCTCCCCGCGGTCCGCTGGAGCTCCTCCAACGGCCAGCAACAAGCCCCGAAGACGGGCGCGCTCCCCGCGGT
>NW_028233740.1:122500-127500 GCF_054856555.1 Leptonotus elevatus
AAGTGCCTCTTAGGCGGATAGGGGTTGGGCGAAACTCCCTTGAAAGTGGCACTCTGAAAAAATTTCCAAGTTTGGCTGACTTAGAAAAAATTCGAGAACCAGGATGAGGAGGGGGAAAATGTGGCCAGTCAGGCCGACCCGAAGTGCCTCTTAGGCGGATAGGGGTTGGGCGAAACTCCCTTGAAAGTGGCACTCTGAAAAAATTTCCAAGTTTGGCTGACTTAGAAAAAATTCGAGAACCAGGATGAGGAGGGGGAAAATGTGGCCAGTCAGGCCGACCCGAAGTGCCTCTTAGGCGGATAGGGGTTGGGCGAAACTCCCTTGAAAGTGGCACTCTGAAAAAATTTCCAAGTTTGGCTGACTTAGAAAAAATTCGAGAACCAGGATGAGGAGGGGGAAAATGTGGCCAGTCAGGCCGACCCGAAGTGCCTCTTAGGCGGATAGGGGTTGGGCGAAACTCCCTTGAAAGTGGCACTCTGAAAAAATTTCCAAGTTTGGCTGACTTAGAAAAAATTCGAGAACCAGGATGAGGAGGGGGAAAATGTGGCCAGTCAGGCCGACCTGAAGTGCCTCTTAGGCGGATAGGGGTTGGGCGAAACTCCCTTGAAAGTGGCACTCTGAAAAAATTTCCAAGTTTGGCTGACTTAGAAAAAATTCGAGAACCAGGATGAGGAGGGGGAAAATGTGGCCAGTCAGGCCGACCTGAAGTGCCTCTTAGGCGGATAGGGGTTGGGCGAAACTCCCTTGAAAGTGGCACTCTGAAAATATTTCCAAGTTGGGCTGACTTAGAAAAAATTCGAGAACCAGGCTGAGGAGGGGACCATCTGGCAAGGGAGTCCGACCTAAAGTGCATCTAAAGCGGATATGGGTTGGTCGAGCCTCCCTTGATTTGCCCTGGAGCTCCCACGTCTTAAAAAGGTCTCTCCTATAATTGTACACCAACCATTTTGAGGTTTGGGTGCAAACCTCTCGAATGGGGGGACTCGGTCCCCTATCTACAGCGCCCCTAATGACGACAGGTGGTACTGCGCCCCTGGTAGCCCGGCCATTGAAAATGAATGGGCCCATTCATTTCAATGGGGAATTTCGACCCCTGGTTGCCCGCCATTCATTTCAATGGGGAATTTCGACCCCTGGTCGCCCGCCATTCATTTCAATGGGGACTTTCGACCCCTGGTTGCCCGCCATTCATTTCAATGGGGGATTTCGACCCCTGGTCGCCCGCCATTCATTTCAATGGGGGATTTCGACCCCTGGTAGCCCGCCATTCATTTCAATGGGGGACTTCGACCCCTGGTAGCCCGCCATTCATTTCAATGGGGGACTTCGACCCCTGGTTGCCCGCCATTCATTTCAATGGGGGATTTCGACCCCTGGTCGCCCGCCATTCATTTCAATGGGGGATTTCGACCCCTGGTCGCCCGCCATTCATTTCAATGGGGGATTTCGACCCCTGGTAGCCCGCCATTCATTTCAATGGGGGACTTCGACCCCTGGTAGCCCGCCATTCATTTCAATGGGGGACTTGGACCCCTGGTAGCCCGCCATTCATTTCAATGGGGGACTTCGACCCCTGGTTGCCCGCCATTCATTTCAATGGGGGACTTCGACCCCTGGTTGCCCGCCATTCATTTCAATGGGGGATTTCGACCCCTGGTCGCCCGCCATTCATTTCAATGGGGGATTTCGACCCCTGGTAGCCCGCCATTCATTTCAATGGGGGATTTCGACCCCTGGTAGCCCGCCATTCATTTCAATGGGGGACTTCGACCCCTGGTTGCCCGCCATTCATTTCAATGGGGGACTTCGACCCCTGGTTGCCCGCCATTCATTTCAATGGGGGATTTCGACCCCTGGTCGCCCGCCATTCATTTCAATGGGGGATTTCGACCCCTGGTAACCCGCCATTCATTTCAATGGGGGACTTCGACCCCTGGTTGCCCGCCATTCATTTCAATGGGGGACTTCGACCCCTGGTTGCCCGCCATTCATTTCAATGGGGGATTTCGACCCCTGGTTGCCCGGCATTCGTTCCTATGTGGCGGGGGATTTCAACCCCAGGTCGCCCTCGTGTGGTTCTTTTTGGCGCAGCTGACGGGCTCCGCTGCTCGTGGAGGTTTGCTAGTGGAGGATAACCCCCTGCCTGGGCAACTCGAACGCCCGGCATTCGTTCCTATGTGGCGGGGGATTTCAACCCCAGGCCGCCCTCGTGTGGTTCTTTTTGGCGCAGCTGACGGGCTCCGCTGCTCATGGAGGTTTGCTAGTGGAGGATAACCCCCTGCCTGGGCAACTCGAACGCCCGGCATTCGTTCCTATGTGGCGGGGGATTTCAACCCCAGGCCGCCCTCGTGTGGTTCTTTTTGGCGCAGCTGACGGGCTCCGCTGCTCATGGAGGTTTGCTAGTGGAGGATAACCCCCTGCCTGGGCAACTCGAACGCCCGGCATTCGTTCCTATGTGGCGGGGGATTTCAACCCCAGGTCGCCCTCGTGTGGTTCTTTTTGGCGCAGCTGACGGGCTCCGCTGCTCGTGGAGGTTTGCTAGTGGAGGATAACCCCCTGCCTGGGCAACTCGAACGCCCGGCATTCGTTCCTATGTGGCGGGGGATTTCAACCCCAGGTCGCCCTCGTGTGGTTCTTTTTGGCGCAGCTGACGGGCTCCGCTGCTCGTGGAGGTTTGCTAGTGGAGGATAACCCCCTGCCTGGGCAACTCGAACGCCCGGCATTCGTTCCTATGTGGCGGGGGATTTCAACCCCAGGCCGCCCTCGTGTGGTTCTTTTTGGCGCAGCTGACGGGCTCCGCTGCTCGTGGAGGTTTGCTAGTGGAGGATAACCCCCTGCCTGGGCAACTCGAACGCCCGGCATTCGTTCCTATGTGGCGGGGGATTTCAACCCCAGGTCGCCCTCGTGTGGTTCTTTTTGGCGCAGCTGACGGGCTCCGCTGCTCATGGAGGTTTGCTAGTGGAGGATAACCCCCTGCCTGGGCAACTCGAACGCCCGGCATTCGTTCCTATGTGGCGGGGGATTTCAACCCCAGGCCGCCCTCGTGTGGTTCTTTTTGGCGCAGCTGACGGGCTCCGCTGCTCATGGAGGTTTGCTAGTGGAGGATAACCCCCTGCCTGGGCAACTCGAACGCCCGGCATTCGTTCCTATGTGGCGGGGGATTTCAACCCCAGGCCGCCCTCGTGTGGTTCTTTTTGGCGCAGCTGACGGGCTCCGCTGCTCATGGAGGTTTGCTAGTGGAGGATAACCCCCTGCCTGGGCAACTCGAACGCCCGGCATTCGTTCCTATGTGGCGGGGGATTTCAACCCCAGGTCGCCCTCGTGTGGTTCTTTTTGGCGCAGCTGACGGGCTCCGCTGCTCGTGGAGGTTTGCTAGTGGAGGATAACCCCCTGCCTGGGCAACTCGAACGCCCGGCATTCGTTCCTATGTGGCGGGGGATTTCAACCCCAGGCCGCCCTCGTGTGGTTCTTTTTGGCGCAGCTGACGGGCTCCGCTGCTCATGGAGGTTTGCTAGTGGAGGATAACCCCCTGCCTGGGCAACTCGAACGCCCGGCATTCGTTCCTATGTGGCGGGGGATTTCAACCCCAGGTCGCCCTCGTGTGGTTCTTTTTGGCGCAGCGGACGGGCTCCGCTGCTCATGGAGGTTTGCTAGTGGAGGATAACCCCCTGCCTGGGCAACTCGAACGCCCGGCATTCGTTCCTATGTGGCGGGGGATTTCAACCCCAGGCCGCCCTCGTGTGGTTCTTTTTGGCGCAGCTGACGGGCTCCGCTGCTCATGGAGGTTTGCTAGTGGAGGATAACCCCCTGCCTGGGCAACTCGAACGCCCGGCATTCGTTCCTATGTGGCGGGGGATTTCAACCCCAGGTCGCCCTCGTGTGGTTCTTTTTGGCGCAGCTGACGGGCTCCGCTGCTCGTGGAGGTTTGCTAGTGGAGGATAACCCCCTGCCTGGGCAACTCGAACGCCCGGCATTCGTTCCTATGTGGCGGGGGATTTCAACCCCAGGCCGCCCTCGTGTGGTTCTTTTTGGCGCAGCTGACGGGCTCCGCTGCTCATGGAGGTTTGCTAGTGGAGGATAACCCCCTGCCTGGGCAACTCGAACGCCCGGCATTCGTTCCTATGTGGCGGGGGATTTCAACCCCAGGTCGCCCTCGTGTGGTTCTTTTTGGCGCAGCGGACGGGCTCCGCTGCTCATGGAGGTTTGCTAGTGGAGGATAACCCCCTGCCTGGGCAACTCGAACGCCCGGCTCCCCCCGGTCCGCTGGAGCTCCTCCAACGGCCAGCAACAAGCCCCGAAGACGGGCGCGCTCCCCCCGGTCCGCTGGAGCTCCTCCAACGGCCAGCAACAAGCCCCGAAGACGGGCGCGCTCCCCCCGGTCCGCTGGAGCTCCTCCAACGGCCAGCAACAAGCCCCGAAGACGGGCGCGCTCCCCGCGGTCCGCTGGAGCTCCGCCAACGGCCAGCAACAAGCCCCGAAGACGGGCGCGCTCCCCCCGGTCCGCTGGAGCTCCTCCGACGGCCAGCAACAAGCCCCGAAGACGGGCGCGCTCCCCCCGGTCCGCTGGAGCTCCTCCAACGGCCAGCAACAAGCCCCGAAGACGGGCGCGCTCCCCGCGGTCCGCTGGAGCTCCGCCAACGGCCAGCAACAAGCCCCGAAGACGGGCGCGCTCCCCGCGGTCCGCTGGAGCTCCGCCAACGGCCAGCAACAAGCCCCGAAGACGGGCGCGCTCCCCGCGGTCCGCTGGAGCTCCGCCAACGGCCAGCAACAAGCCCCGAAGACGGGCGCGCTCCCCGCGGTCCGCTGGAGCTCCGCCAACGGCCAGCAACAAGCCCCGAAGACGGACGCGCTCCCCCCGGTCCGCTGGAGCTCCTCCAACGGCCAGCAACAAGCCCCGAAGACGGGCGCGCTCCCCGCGGTCCGCTGGAGCTCCGCCGACGGCCAGCAACAAGCCCCGAAGACGGGCGCGCTCCCCCCGGTCCGCTGGAGCTCCTCCGACG
>NW_028233740.1:137500-142500 GCF_054856555.1 Leptonotus elevatus
TCGGCCGACTTGGAAAAAAATTTGAGAACCGGGGCTGAGGAGGGGGAAAATCTGGCCAGGGAGGCCGACCCGAAGTGCCTCTAAGTCGGATAGGGATTGGGCGAAACTCCCTTGGAAGTGGCACTCTGAAAAAATTTCCAAGTTTGGCTGACTTAGAAAAAATTCGAGAACCAGGATGAGGAGGGGGAAAATGTGGCCAGTCAGGCCGACCTGAAGTGCCTCTTAGGCGGATAAGGGTTGGGCGAAACTCCCTTGGAAGTGGCACTCTGAAAAAATTTCCAAGTTTGGCTGACTTAGAAAAAATTCGAGAACCAGGATGAGGAGGGGGAAAATGTGGCCAGTCAGGCCGACCCGAAGTGCCTCTTAGGCGGATAGGGGTTGGGCGAAACTCCCTTGAAAGTGGCACTCTGAAAAAATTTCCAAGTTTGGCTGACTTAGAAAAAATTCGAGAACCAGGATGAGGAGGGGGAAAATGTGGCCAGTCAGGCCGACCCGAAGTGCCTCTTAGGCGGATAGGGGTTGGGCGAAACTCCCTTGAAAGTGGCACTCTGAAAAAATTTCCAAGTTTGGCTGACTTAGAAAAAATTCGAGAACCAGGATGAGGAGGGGGAAAATGTGGCCAGTCAGGCCGACCCGAAGTGCCTCTTAGGCGGATAGGGGTTGGGCGAAACTCCCTTGAAAGTGGCACTCTGAAAAAATTTCCAAGTTTGGCTGACTTAGAAAAAATTCGAGAACCAGGATGAGGAGGGGGAAAATGTGGCCAGTCAGGCCGACCTGAAGTGCCTCTTAGGCGGATAGGGGTTGGGCGAAACTCCCTTGAAAGTGGCACTCTGAAAAAATTTCCAAGTTTGGCTGACTTAGAAAAAATTCGAGAACCAGGATGAGGAGGGGGAAAATGTGGCCAGTCAGGCCGACCCGAAGTGCCTCTTAGGCGGATAGGGGTTGGGCGAAACTCCCTTGAAAGTGGCACTCTGAAAAAATTTCCAAGTTTGGCTGACTTAGAAAAAATTCGAGAACCAGGATGAGGAGGGGGAAAATGTGGCCAGTCAGGCCGACCCGAAGTGCCTCTTAGGCGGATAGGGGTTGGGCGAAACTCCCTTGAAAGTGGCACTCTGAAAAAATTTCCAAGTTTGGCTGACTTAGAAAAAATTCGAGAACCAGGATGAGGAGGGGGAAAATGTGGCCAGTCAGGCCGACCCGAAGTGCCTCTTAGGCGGATAGGGGTTGGGCGAAACTCCCTTGAAAGTGGCACTCTGAAAAAATTTCCAAGTTTGGCTGACTTAGAAAAAATTCGAGAACCAGGATGAGGAGGGGGAAAATGTGGCCAGTCAGGCCGACCCGAAGTGCCTCTTAGGCGGATAGGGGTTGGGCGAAACTCCCTTGAAAGTGGCACTCTGAAAAAATTTCCAAGTTTGGCTGACTTAGAAAAAATTCGAGAACCAGGATGAGGAGGGGGAAAATGTGGCCAGTCAGGCCGACCTGAAGTGCCTCTTAGGCGGATAGGGGTTGGGCGAAACTCCCTTGAAAGTGGCACTCTGAAAAAATTTCCAAGTTTGGCTGACTTAGAAAAAATTCGAGAACCAGGATGAGGAGGGGGAAAATGTGGCCAGTCAGGCCGACCTGAAGTGCCTCTTAGGCGGATAGGGGTTGGGCGAAACTCCCTTGAAAGTGGCACTCTGAAAATATTTCCAAGTTGGGCTGACTTAGAAAAAATTCGAGAACCAGGCTGAGGAGGGGACCATCTGGCAAGGGAGTCCGACCTAAAGTGCATCTAAAGCGGATATGGGTTGGTCGAGCCTCCCTTGATTTGCCCTGGAGCTCCCACGTCTTAAAAAGGTCTCTCCTATAATTGTACACCAACCATTTTGAGGTTTGGGTGCAAACCTCTCGAATGGGGGGACTCGGTCCCCTATCTACAGCGCCCCTAATGACGACAGGTGGTACTGCGCCCCTGGTAGCCCGGCCATTGAAAATGAATGGGCCCATTCATTTCAATGGGGAATTTCGACCCCTGGTTGCCCGCCATTCATTTCAATGGGGAATTTCGACCCCTGGTCGCCCGCCATTCATTTCAATGGGGACTTTCGACCCCTGGTTGCCCGCCATTCATTTCAATGGGGGATTTCGACCCCTGGTCGCCCGCCATTCATTTCAATGGGGGATTTCGACCCCTGGTAGCCCGCCATTCATTTCAATGGGGGACTTCGACCCCTGGTAGCCCGCCATTCATTTCAATGGGGGACTTCGACCCCTGGTTGCCCGCCATTCATTTCAATGGGGGATTTCGACCCCTGGTCGCCCGCCATTCATTTCAATGGGGGATTTCGACCCCTGGTCGCCCGCCATTCATTTCAATGGGGGATTTCGACCCCTGGTAGCCCGCCATTCATTTCAATGGGGGACTTCGACCCCTGGTAGCCCGCCATTCATTTCAATGGGGGACTTGGACCCCTGGTAGCCCGCCATTCATTTCAATGGGGGACTTCGACCCCTGGTTGCCCGCCATTCATTTCAATGGGGGACTTCGACCCCTGGTTGCCCGCCATTCATTTCAATGGGGGATTTCGACCCCTGGTCGCCCGCCATTCATTTCAATGGGGGATTTCGACCCCTGGTAGCCCGCCATTCATTTCAATGGGGGATTTCGACCCCTGGTAGCCCGCCATTCATTTCAATGGGGGACTTCGACCCCTGGTTGCCCGCCATTCATTTCAATGGGGGACTTCGACCCCTGGTTGCCCGCCATTCATTTCAATGGGGGATTTCGACCCCTGGTCGCCCGCCATTCATTTCAATGGGGGATTTCGACCCCTGGTAGCCCGCCATTCATTTCAATGGGGGATTTCGACCCCTGGTAGCCCGCCATTCATTTCAATGGGGGACTTCGACCCCTGGTTGCCCGCCATTCATTTCAATGGGGGACTTCGACCCCTGGTTGCCCGCCATTCATTTCAATGGGGGATTTCGACCCCTGGTCGCCCGCCATTCATTTCAATGGGGGATTTCGACCCCTGGTAACCCGCCATTCATTTCAATGGGGGACTTCGACCCCTGGTTGCCCGCCATTCATTTCAATGGGGGACTTCGACCCCTGGTTGCCCGCCATTCATTTCAATGGGGGATTTCGACCCCTGGTTGCCCGGCATTCGTTCCTATGTGGCGGGGGATTTCAACCCCAGGTCGCCCTCGTGTGGTTCTTTTTGGCGCAGCTGACGGGCTCCGCTGCTCGTGGAGGTTTGCTAGTGGAGGATAACCCCCTGCCTGGGCAACTCGAACGCCCGGCATTCGTTCCTATGTGGCGGGGGATTTCAACCCCAGGCCGCCCTCGTGTGGTTCTTTTTGGCGCAGCTGACGGGCTCCGCTGCTCATGGAGGTTTGCTAGTGGAGGATAACCCCCTGCCTGGGCAACTCGAACGCCCGGCATTCGTTCCTATGTGGCGGGGGATTTCAACCCCAGGCCGCCCTCGTGTGGTTCTTTTTGGCGCAGCTGACGGGCTCCGCTGCTCATGGAGGTTTGCTAGTGGAGGATAACCCCCTGCCTGGGCAACTCGAACGCCCGGCATTCGTTCCTATGTGGCGGGGGATTTCAACCCCAGGTCGCCCTCGTGTGGTTCTTTTTGGCGCAGCTGACGGGCTCCGCTGCTCGTGGAGGTTTGCTAGTGGAGGATAACCCCCTGCCTGGGCAACTCGAACGCCCGGCATTCGTTCCTATGTGGCGGGGGATTTCAACCCCAGGTCGCCCTCGTGTGGTTCTTTTTGGCGCAGCTGACGGGCTCCGCTGCTCGTGGAGGTTTGCTAGTGGAGGATAACCCCCTGCCTGGGCAACTCGAACGCCCGGCATTCGTTCCTATGTGGCGGGGGATTTCAACCCCAGGCCGCCCTCGTGTGGTTCTTTTTGGCGCAGCTGACGGGCTCCGCTGCTCGTGGAGGTTTGCTAGTGGAGGATAACCCCCTGCCTGGGCAACTCGAACGCCCGGCATTCGTTCCTATGTGGCGGGGGATTTCAACCCCAGGTCGCCCTCGTGTGGTTCTTTTTGGCGCAGCTGACGGGCTCCGCTGCTCATGGAGGTTTGCTAGTGGAGGATAACCCCCTGCCTGGGCAACTCGAACGCCCGGCATTCGTTCCTATGTGGCGGGGGATTTCAACCCCAGGCCGCCCTCGTGTGGTTCTTTTTGGCGCAGCTGACGGGCTCCGCTGCTCATGGAGGTTTGCTAGTGGAGGATAACCCCCTGCCTGGGCAACTCGAACGCCCGGCATTCGTTCCTATGTGGCGGGGGATTTCAACCCCAGGCCGCCCTCGTGTGGTTCTTTTTGGCGCAGCTGACGGGCTCCGCTGCTCATGGAGGTTTGCTAGTGGAGGATAACCCCCTGCCTGGGCAACTCGAACGCCCGGCATTCGTTCCTATGTGGCGGGGGATTTCAACCCCAGGTCGCCCTCGTGTGGTTCTTTTTGGCGCAGCTGACGGGCTCCGCTGCTCGTGGAGGTTTGCTAGTGGAGGATAACCCCCTGCCTGGGCAACTCGAACGCCCGGCATTCGTTCCTATGTGGCGGGGGATTTCAACCCCAGGCCGCCCTCGTGTGGTTCTTTTTGGCGCAGCTGACGGGCTCCGCTGCTCATGGAGGTTTGCTAGTGGAGGATAACCCCCTGCCTGGGCAACTCGAACGCCCGGCATTCGTTCCTATGTGGCGGGGGATTTCAACCCCAGGTCGCCCTCGTGTGGTTCTTTTTGGCGCAGCGGACGGGCTCCGCTGCTCATGGAGGTTTGCTAGTGGAGGATAACCCCCTGCCTGGGCAACTCGAACGCCCGGCATTCGTTCCTATGTGGCGGGGGATTTCAACCCCAGGCCGCCCTCGTGTGGTTCTTTTTGGCGCAGCTGACGGGCTCCGCTGCTCATGGAGGTTTGCTAGTGGAGGATAACCCCCTGCCTGGGCAACTCGAACGCCCGGCATTCGTTCCTATGTGGCGGGGGATTTCAACCCCAGGTCGCCCTCGTGTG
>NW_028233740.1:155000-157500 GCF_054856555.1 Leptonotus elevatus
GAAAGTGGCACTCTGAAAAAATTTCCAAGTTTGGCTGACTTAGAAAAAATTCGAGAACCAGGATGAGGAGGGGGAAAATGTGGCCAGTCAGGCCGACCTGAAGTGCCTCTTAGGCGGATAGGGGTTGGGCGAAACTCCCTTGAAAGTGGCACTCTGAAAATATTTCCAAGTTGGGCTGACTTAGAAAAAATTCGAGAACCAGGCTGAGGAGGGGACCATCTGGCAAGGGAGTCCGACCTAAAGTGCATCTAAAGCGGATATGGGTTGGTCGAGCCTCCCTTGATTTGCCCTGGAGCTCCCACGTCTTAAAAAGGTCTCTCCTATAATTGTACACCAACCATTTTGAGGTTTGGGTGCAAACCTCTCGAATGGGGGGACTCGGTCCCCTATCTACAGCGCCCCTAATGACGACAGGTGGTACTGCGCCCCTGGTAGCCCGGCCATTGAAAATGAATGGGCCCATTCATTTCAATGGGGAATTTCGACCCCTGGTTGCCCGCCATTCATTTCAATGGGGAATTTCGACCCCTGGTCGCCCGCCATTCATTTCAATGGGGACTTTCGACCCCTGGTTGCCCGCCATTCATTTCAATGGGGGATTTCGACCCCTGGTCGCCCGCCATTCATTTCAATGGGGGATTTCGACCCCTGGTAGCCCGCCATTCATTTCAATGGGGGACTTCGACCCCTGGTAGCCCGCCATTCATTTCAATGGGGGACTTCGACCCCTGGTTGCCCGCCATTCATTTCAATGGGGGATTTCGACCCCTGGTCGCCCGCCATTCATTTCAATGGGGGATTTCGACCCCTGGTCGCCCGCCATTCATTTCAATGGGGGATTTCGACCCCTGGTAGCCCGCCATTCATTTCAATGGGGGACTTCGACCCCTGGTAGCCCGCCATTCATTTCAATGGGGGACTTGGACCCCTGGTAGCCCGCCATTCATTTCAATGGGGGACTTCGACCCCTGGTTGCCCGCCATTCATTTCAATGGGGGACTTCGACCCCTGGTTGCCCGCCATTCATTTCAATGGGGGATTTCGACCCCTGGTCGCCCGCCATTCATTTCAATGGGGGATTTCGACCCCTGGTAGCCCGCCATTCATTTCAATGGGGGATTTCGACCCCTGGTAGCCCGCCATTCATTTCAATGGGGGACTTCGACCCCTGGTTGCCCGCCATTCATTTCAATGGGGGACTTCGACCCCTGGTTGCCCGCCATTCATTTCAATGGGGGATTTCGACCCCTGGTCGCCCGCCATTCATTTCAATGGGGGATTTCGACCCCTGGTAACCCGCCATTCATTTCAATGGGGGACTTCGACCCCTGGTTGCCCGCCATTCATTTCAATGGGGGACTTCGACCCCTGGTTGCCCGCCATTCATTTCAATGGGGGATTTCGACCCCTGGTCGCCCGCCATTCATTTCAATGGGGGATTTCGACCCCTGGTAGCCCGCCATTCATTTCAATGGGGGATTTCGACCCCTGGTAGCCCGCCATTCATTTCAATGGGGGACTTCGACCCCTGGTTGCCCGCCATTCATTTCAATGGGGGACTTCGACCCCTGGTTGCCCGCCATTCATTTCAATGGGGGATTTCGACCCCTGGTCGCCCGCCATTCATTTCAATGGGGGATTTCGACCCCTGGTAGCCCGCCATTCATTTCAATGGGGGACTTCGACCCCTGGTTGCCCGCCATTCATTTCAATGGGGGACTTCGACCCCTGGTTGCCCGCCATTCATTTCAATGGGGGATTTCGACCCCTGGTCGCCCGCCATTCATTTCAATGGGGGATTTCGACCCCTGGTAACCCGCCATTCATTTCAATGGGGGACTTCGACCCCTGGTTGCCCGCCATTCATTTCAATGGGGGACTTCGACCCCTGGTTGCCCGCCATTCATTTCAATGGGGGATTTCGACCCCTGGTTGCCCGGCATTCGTTCCTATGTGGCGGGGGATTTCAACCCCAGGTCGCCCTCGTGTGGTTCTTTTTGGCGCAGCTGACGGGCTCCGCTGCTCGTGGAGGTTTGCTAGTGGAGGATAACCCCCTGCCTGGGCAACTCGAACGCCCGGCATTCGTTCCTATGTGGCGGGGGATTTCAACCCCAGGTCGCCCTCGTGTGGTTCTTTTTGGCGCAGCTGACGGGCTCCGCTGCTCGTGGAGGTTTGCTAGTGGAGGATAACCCCCTGCCTGGGCAACTCGAACGCCCGGCATTCGTTCCTATGTGGCGGGGGATTTCAACCCCAGGTCGCCCTCGTGGGGTTCTTTTTGGCGCAGCTGACGGGCTCCGCTGCTCGTGGAGGTTTGCTAGTGGAGGATAACCCCCTGCCTGGGCAACTCGAACGCCCGGCATTCGTTCCTATGTGGCGGGGGATTTCAACCCCAGGCCGCCCTCGTGTGGTTCTTTTTGGCGCAGCTGACGGGCTCCGCTGCTCATGGAGGTTTGCTAGTGGAGGATAACCCCCTGCCTGGGCAACTCGAACGCCCGGCATT
>NW_028233740.1:170000-172500 GCF_054856555.1 Leptonotus elevatus
GGCTGACTTAGAAAAAATTCGAGAACCAGGCTGAGGAGGGGACCATCTGGCAAGGGAGTCCGACCTAAAGTGCATCTAAAGCGGATATGGGTTGGTCGAGCCTCCCTTGATTTGCCCTGGAGCTCCCACGTCTTAAAAAGGTCTCTCCTATAATTGTACACCAACCATTTTGAGGTTTGGGTGCAAACCTCTCGAATGGGGGGACTCGGTCCCCTATCTACAGCGCCCCTAATGACGACAGGTGGTACTGCGCCCCTGGTAGCCCGGCCATTGAAAATGAATGGGCCCATTCATTTCAATGGGGAATTTCGACCCCTGGTTGCCCGCCATTCATTTCAATGGGGAATTTCGACCCCTGGTCGCCCGCCATTCATTTCAATGGGGACTTTCGACCCCTGGTTGCCCGCCATTCATTTCAATGGGGGATTTCGACCCCTGGTCGCCCGCCATTCATTTCAATGGGGGATTTCGACCCCTGGTAGCCCGCCATTCATTTCAATGGGGGACTTCGACCCCTGGTAGCCCGCCATTCATTTCAATGGGGGACTTGGACCCCTGGTAGCCCGCCATTCATTTCAATGGGGGATTTCGACCCCTGGTCGCCCGCCATTCATTTCAATGGGGGATTTCGACCCCTGGTAGCCCGCCATTCATTTCAATGGGGGACTTCGACCCCTGGTTGCCCGCCATTCATTTCAATGGGGGATTTCGACCCCTGGTCGCCCGCCATTCATTTCAATGGGGGATTTCGACCCCTGGTCGCCCGCCATTCATTTCAATGGGGGATTTCGACCCCTGGTAGCCCGCCATTCATTTCAATGGGGGACTTCGACCCCTGGTAGCCCGCCATTCATTTCAATGGGGGACTTGGACCCCTGGTAGCCCGCCATTCATTTCAATGGGGGATTTCGACCCCTGGTCGCCCGCCATTCATTTCAATGGGGGATTTCGACCCCTGGTAGCCCGCCATTCATTTCAATGGGGGACTTCGACCCCTGGTTGCCCGCCATTCATTTCAATGGGGGATTTCGACCCCTGGTCGCCCGCCATTCATTTCAATGGGGGATTTCGACCCCTGGTCGCCCGCCATTCATTTCAATGGGGGATTTCGACCCCTGGTAGCCCGCCATTCATTTCAATGGGGGACTTCGACCCCTGGTAGCCCGCCATTCATTTCAATGGGGGACTTGGACCCCTGGTAGCCCGCCATTCATTTCAATGGGGGACTTCGACCCCTGGTTGCCCGCCATTCATTTCAATGGGGGACTTCGACCCCTGGTTGCCCGCCATTCATTTCAATGGGGGATTTCGACCCCTGGTCGCCCGCCATTCATTTCAATGGGGGATTTCGACCCCTGGTAGCCCGCCATTCATTTCAATGGGGGACTTCGACCCCTGGTTGCCCGCCATTCATTTCAATGGGGGACTTCGACCCCTGGTTGCCCGCCATTCATTTCAATGGGGGATTTCGACCCCTGGTCGCCCGCCATTCATTTCAATGGGGGATTTCGACCCCTGGTAACCCGCCATTCATTTCAATGGGGGACTTCGACCCCTGGTTGCCCGCCATTCATTTCAATGGGGGACTTCGACCCCTGGTTGCCCGCCATTCATTTCAATGGGGGATTTCGACCCCTGGTTGCCCGGCATTCGTTCCTATGTGGCGGGGGATTTCAACCCCAGGTCGCCCTCGTGTGGTTCTTTTTGGCGCAGCTGACGGGCTCCGCTGCTCGTGGAGGTTTGCTAGTGGAGGATAACCCCCTGCCTGGGCAACTCGAACGCCCGGCATTCGTTCCTATGTGGCGGGGGATTTCAACCCCAGGTCGCCCTCGTGTGGTTCTTTTTGGCGCAGCTGACGGGCTCCGCTGCTCGTGGAGGTTTGCTAGTGGAGGATAACCCCCTGCCTGGGCAACTCGAACGCCCGGCATTCGTTCCTATGTGGCGGGGGATTTCAACCCCAGGTCGCCCTCGTGGGGTTCTTTTTGGCGCAGCTGACGGGCTCCGCTGCTCGTGGAGGTTTGCTAGTGGAGGATAACCCCCTGCCTGGGCAACTCGAACGCCCGGCATTCGTTCCTATGTGGCGGGGGATTTCAACCCCAGGCCGCCCTCGTGTGGTTCTTTTTGGCGCAGCTGACGGGCTCCGCTGCTCATGGAGGTTTGCTAGTGGAGGATAACCCCCTGCCTGGGCAACTCGAACGCCCGGCATTCGTTCCTATGTGGCGGGGGATTTCAACCCCAGGCCGCCCTCGTGTGGTTCTTTTTGGCGCAGCTGACGGGCTCCGCTGCTCATGGAGGTTTGCTAGTGGAGGATAACCCCCTGCCTGGGCAACTCGAACGCCCGGCATTCGTTCCTATGTGGCGGGGGATTTCAACCCCAGGCCGCCCTCGTGTGGTTCTTTTTGGCGCAGCTGACGGGCTCCGCTGCTCATGGAGGTTTGCTAGTGGAGGATAACCCCCTGCCTGGGCAACTCGAACGCCCGGCTCCCCCGCGGTCCGCTGG
>NW_028233741.1:0-176827 GCF_054856555.1 Leptonotus elevatus
TACAACATTTAGTTAAGGTGTGAGAGCCAAAATGAACTTTTTATGGCTTTAAATGCATTTTCAGCCCGATTGTACACTTCAGGTGAAAATGTCAAAATCTTCAAAATGAGCAAAAGCACAATAAAATTAATGCTTGAATCATCTTCATTTTGCTAAAATATACTAATGACAGCAAAAAGTTTGAGTCTACAACATTTAGTTAAGGTGTGAGAGCCAAAATGAACTTTTTATTGCTTTAAACGCGTTTTCAGCCCCTAATTGTACACTTCAGGTGAAAATGTCAAAATCTTCAAAATGAGCAAAAGCACAATGAAATTAATGCTTGAATCATCTTCATTTTGCTAACATACACTAATGACAGCAAAAAGTTTGAGTCTACAACATTTAGTTAAGGTGTGAGAGCAAAAATGAACTTTTTATTGCTTTAAACGCGTTTTCAGCCCCTAATTGTACACTTCAGGTGAAAATGTCAAAATCTTCAAAATGAGCAAAAGCACAATGAAATTAATGCTTGAATCATCTTCATTTTGCTAACATACACTAATGACAGCAAAAAGTTTGAGTCTACAACATTTAGTTAAGGTGTGAGAGCCAAAATGAACTTTTTATGGCTTTAAATGCATTTTCAGCCCGATTGTACACTTCAGGTGAAAATGTCAAAATCTTCAAAATGAGCAAAAGCACAATGAAATTAATGCTTGAATCATCTTCATTTTGCTAAAATACACTAATGACAGCAAAAAGTTTGAGTCTATAACATTTAGTTAAGGTGTGAGAGCCAAAATGAACTTTTTATGGCTTTAAATGCATTTTCAGCCTGATTGTACACTTCAGGTGAAAATGTCAAAATCTTCAAAATGAGCAAAAGCACAATGAAATTAATGCTTGAATCATCTTCATTTTGCTAACATACACTAATGACAGCAAAAAGTTTGAGTCTACAACATTTAGTTAAGGTGTGAGAGCCAAAATGAACTTTTTATGGCTTTAAATGCATTTTCAGCCTGATTGTACACTTCAGGTGAAAATGTCAAAATCTTCAAAATGAGCAAAAGCACAATGAAATTAATGCTTGAATCATCTTCATTTTGCTAAAATACACTAATGACAGCAAAAAGTTTGAGTCTACAACATTTAGTTAAGGTGTGAGAGCCAAAATGAACTTTTTATGGCTTTAAATGCATTTTCAGCCCGATTGTACACTTCAGGTGAAAATGTCAAAATCTTCAAAATGAGCAAAAGCACTATAAAATTAATGCTTGAATCATCTTCATTTTGCTAAAATATACTAATGACAGCAAAAAGTTTGAGTCTACAACATTTAGTTAAGGTGTGAGAGCCAAAATGAACTTTTTATTGCTTTAAACGCGTTTTCAGCCCCTAATTGTACACTTCAGGTGAAAAATTCAAAATCTTCAAAATGAGCAAAAGCACAATGAAATTAATGCTTGAATCATCTTCATTTTGCTAAAATACACTAATGACAGCAAAAAGTTTGAATCTACAACATTTAGTTAAGGTGTGAGAGCCAAAATGAACTTTTTATTGCTTTAAATGCATTTTCAGCCCGATTGTACACTTCAGGTAAAAATGTCAAAATCTTCAAAATGAGCAAAAGCACAATGAAATTAATGCTTGAATCATCTTCATTTTGCTAAAATACACTAATGACAGCAAAAAGTTTGAGTCTACAACATTTAGTTAAGGTGTGAGAGCCAAAATGAACTTTTTATGGCTTTAAATGCATTTTCAGCCTGATTGTACACTTCAGGTGAAAATGTCAAAATCTTCAAAATGAGCAAAAGCACAATGAAATTAATGCTTGAATCATCTTCATTTTGCTAACATACACTAATGACAGCAAAAAGTTTGAGTCTACAACATTTAGTTAAGGTGTGAGAGCCAAAATGAACTTTTTATGGCTTTAAATGCATTTTCAGCCTGATTGTACACTTCAGGTGAAAATGTCAAAATCTTCAAAATGAGCAAAAGCACAATGAAATTAATGCTTGAATCATCTTCATTTTGCTAAAATACACTAATGACAGCAAAAAGTTTGAGTCTACAACATTTAGTTAAGGTGTGAGAGCCAAAATGAACTTTTTATTGCTTTAAATGCATTTTCAGCCCGATTGTACACTTCAGGTAAAAATGTCAAAATCTTCAAAATGAGCAAAAGCACAATGAAATTAATGCTTGAATCATCTTCATTTTGCTAAAATACACTAATGACAGCAAAAAGTTTGAGTCTACAACATTTAGTTAAGGTGTGAGAGCCAAAATGAACTTTTTATTGCTTTAAACGCGTTTTCAGCCCCTAATTGTACACTTCAGGTGAAAATGTCAAAATCTTCAAAATGAGCAAAAGCACAATGAAATTAATGCTTGAATCATCTTCATTTTGCTAACATACACTAATGACAGCAAAAAGTTTGAGTCTACAACATTTAGTTAAGGTGTGAGAGCCAAAATGAACTTTTTATGGCTTTAAATGCATTTTCAGCCCGATTGTACACTTCAGGTGAAAATGTCAAAATCTTCAAAATGAGCAAAAGCACAATGAAATTAATGCTTGAATCATCTTCATTTTGCTAAAATACACTAATGACAGCAAAAAGTTTGAGTCTACAACATTTAGTTAAGGTGTGAGAGCCAAAATGAACTTTTTATGGCTTTAAATGCATTTTCAGCCTGATTGTACACTTCAGGTGAAAATGTCAAAATCTTCAAATGAGCAAAAGCACAATGAAATTAATGCTTGAATCATCTTCATTTTGCTAAAATACACTAATGACAGCAAAAAGTTTGAGTCTACAACATTTAGTTAAGGTGTGAGAGCCAAAATGAACTTTTTATGGCTTTAAATGCATTTTCAGCCTGATTGTACACTTCAGGTGAAAATGTCAAAATCTTCAAAATGAGCAAAAGCACAATGAAATTAATGCTTGAATCATCTTCATTTTGCTAACATACACTAATGACAGCAAAAAGTTTGAGTCTACAACATTTAGTTAAGGTGTGAGAGCCAAAATGAACTTTTTATGGCTTTAAATGCATTTTCAGCCCGATTGTACACTTCAGGTGAAAATGTCAAAATCTTCAAAATGAGCAAAAGCACAATGAAATTAATGCTTGAATCATCTTCATTTTGCTAAAATACACTAATGACAGCAAAAAGTTTGAGTCTACAACATTTAGTTAAGGTGTGAGAGCCAAAATGAACTTTTTATGGCTTTAAATGCATTTTCAGCCTGATTGTACACTTCAGGTGAAAATGTCAAAATCTTCAAAATGAGCAAAAGCACAATGAAATTAATGCTTGAATCATCTTCATTTTGCTAAAATATACTAATGACAGCAAAAAGTTTGAGTCTACAACATTTAGTTAAGGTGTGAGAGCCAAAATGAACTTTTTATGGCTTTAAATGCATTTTCAGCCTGATTGTACACTTCAGGTGAAAATGTCAAAATCTTCAAAATGAGCAAAAGCACAATGAAATTAATGCTTGAATCATCTTCATTTTGCTAAAATACACTAATGACAGCAAAAAGTTTGAGTCTACAACATTTAGTTAAGGTGTGAGAGCCAAAATGAACTTTTTATGGCTTTAAATGCATTTTCAGCCTGATTGTACACTTCAGGTGAAAATGTCAAAATCTTCAAAATGAGCAAAAGCACAATGAAATTAATGCTTGAATCATCTTCATTTTGCTAAAATACACTAATGACAGCAAAAAGTTTGAGTCTACAACATTTAGTTAAGGTGTGAGAGCCAAAATGAACTTTTTATGGCTTTAAATGCATTTTCAGCCTGATTGTACACTTCAGGTGAAAATGTCAAAATCTTCAAAATGAGCAAAAGCACAATGAAATTAATGCTTGAATCATCTTCATTTTGCTAACATACACTAATGACAGCAAAAAGTTTGAGTCTACAACATTTAGTTAAGGTGTGAGAGCCAAAATGAACTTTTTATGGCTTTAAATGCATTTTCAGCCTGATTGTACACTTCAGGTGAAAATGTCAAAATCTTCAAAATGAGCAAAAGCACAATGAAATTAATGCTTGAATCATCTTCATTTTGCTAAAATACACTAATGACAGCAAAAAGTTTGAGTCTACAACATTTAGTTAAGGTGTGAGAGCCAAAATGAACTTTTTATTGCTTTAAATGCATTTTCAGCCCGATTGTACACTTCAGGTGAAAATGTCAAAATCTTCAAAATGAGCAAAAGCACAATGAAATTAATGCTTGAATCATCTTCATTTTGCTAAAATACACTAATGACAGCAAAAAGTTTGAGTCTACAACATTTAGTTAAGGTGTGAGAGCCAAAATGAACTTTTTATTGCTTTAAACGCGTTTTCAGCCCCTAATTGTACACTTCAGGTGAAAATGTCAAAATCTTCAAAATGAGCAAAAGCACAATGAAATTAATGCTTGAATCATCTTCATTTTGCTAACATACACTAATGACAGCAAAAAGTTTGAGTCTACAACATTTAGTTAAGGTGTGAGAGCCAAAATGAACTTTTTATGGCTTTAAATGCATTTTCAGCCCGATTGTACACTTCAGGTGAAAATGTCAAAATCTTCAAAATGAGCAAAAGCACAATGAAATTAATGCTTGAATCATCTTCATTTTGCTAAAATACACTAATGACAGCAAAAAGTTTGAGTCTATAACATTTAGTTAAGGTGTGAGAGCCAAAATGAACTTTTTATGGCTTTAAATGCATTTTCAGCCTGATTGTACACTTCAGGTGAAAATGTCAAAATCTTCAAAATGAGCAAAAGCACAATGAAATTAATGCTTGAATCATCTTCATTTTGCTAACATACACTAATGACAGCAAAAAGTTTGAGTCTACAACATTTAGTTAAGGTGTGAGAGCCAAAATGAACTTTTTATGGCTTTAAATGCATTTTCAGCCTGATTGTACACTTCAGGTGAAAATGTCAAAATCTTCAAAATGAGCAAAAGCACAATGAAATTAATGCTTGAATCATCTTCATTTTGCTAAAATACACTAATGACAGCAAAAAGTTTGAGTCTACAACATTTAGTTAAGGTGTGAGAGCCAAAATGAACTTTTTATGGCTTTAAATGCATTTTCAGCCCGATTGTACACTTCAGGTGAAAATGTCAAAATCTTCAAATGAGCAAAAGCACTATAAAATTAATGCTTGAATCATCTTCATTTTGCTAAAATATACTAATGACAGCAAAAAGTTTGAGTCTACAACATTTAGTTAAGGTGTGAGAGCCAAAATGAACTTTTTATTGCTTTAAACGCGTTTTCAGCCCCTAATTGTACACTTCAGGTGAAAAATTTCAAAATCTTCAAAATGAGCAAAAGCACAATGAAATTAATGCTTGAATCATCTTCATTTTGCTAAAATACACTAATGACAGCAAAAAGTTTGAATCTACAACATTTAGTTAAGGTGTGAGAGCCAAAATGAACTTTTTATTGCTTTAAATGCATTTTCAGCCCGATTGTACACTTCAGGTAAAAATGTCAAAATCTTTAAAATGAGCAAAAGCACAATGAAATTAATGCTTGAATCATCTTCATTTTGCTAAAATACACTAATGACAGCAAAAGTTTGAGTCTACAACATTTAGTTAAGGTGTGAGAGCCAAAATGAACTTTTTATGGCTTTAAATGCATTTTCAGCCTGATTGTACACTTCAGGTGAAAATGTCAAAATCTTCAAAATGAGCAAAAGCACAATGAAATTAATGCTTGAATCATCTTCATTTTGCTAACATACACTAATGACAGCAAAAAGTTTGAGTCTACAACATTTAGTTAAGGTGTGAGAGCCAAAATGAACTTTTTATGGCTTTAAATGCATTTTCAGCCCGATTGTACACTTCAGGTGAAAATGTCAAAATCTTCAAAATGAGCAAAAGCACAATAAAATTAATGCTTGAATCATCTTCATTTTGCTAAAATATACTAATGACAGCAAAAAGTTTGAGTCTACAACATTTAGTTAAGGTGTGAGAGCCAAAATGAACTTTTTATTGCTTTAAACGCGTTTTCAGCCCCTAATTGTACACTTCAGGTGAAAATGTCAAAATCTTCAAAATGAGCAAAAGCACAATGAAATTAATGCTTGAATCATCTTCATTTTGCTAAATTACACTAATGACAGCAAAAAGTTTGAGTCTACAACATTTAGTTAAGGTGTGAGAGCAAAAATGAACTTTTTATTGCTTTAAACGCGTTTTCAGCCCCTAATTGTACACTTCAGGTGAAAATGTCAAAATCATCAAAATGAGCAAAAGCACAATGAAATTAATGCTTGAATCATCTTCATTTTGCTAACATACACTAATGACAGCAAAAAGTTTGAGTCTACAACATTTAGTTAAGGTGTGAGAGCCAAAATGAACTTTTTATGGCTTTAAATGCATTTTCAGCCCGATTGTACACTTCAGGTGAAAATGTCAAAATCTTCAAAATGAGCAAAAGCACAATGAAATTAATGCTTGAATCATCTTCATTTTGCTAAAATACACTAATGACAGCAAAAAGTTTGAGTCTATAACATTTAGTTAAGGTGTGAGAGCCAAAATGAACTTTTTATGGCTTTAAATGCATTTTCAGCCTGATTGTACACTTCAGGTGAAAATGTCAAAATCTTCAAAATGAGCAAAAGCACAATGAAATTAATGCTTGAATCATCTTCATTTTGCTAACATACACTAATGACAGCAAAAAGTTTGAGTCTACAACATTTAGTTAAGGTGTGAGAGCCAAAATGAACTTTTTATGGCTTTAAATGCATTTTCAGCCTGATTGTACACTTCAGGTGAAAATGTCAAAATCTTCAAAATGAGCAAAAGCACAATGAAATTAATGCTTGAATCATCTTCATTTTGCTAAAATACACTAATGACAGCAAAAAGTTTGAGTCTACAACATTTAGTTAAGGTGTGAGAGCCAAAATGAACTTTTTATGGCTTTAAATGCATTTTCAGCCCGATTGTACACTTCAGGTGAAAATGTCAAAATCTTCAAAATGAGCAAAAGCACTATAAAATTAATGCTTGAATCATCTTCATTTTGCTAAAATATACTAATGACAGCAAAAAGTTTGAGTCTACAACATTTAGTTAAGGTGTGAGAGCCAAAATGAACTTTTTATTGCTTTAAACGCGTTTTCAGCCCCTAATTGTACACTTCAGGTGAAAAATTCAAAATCTTCAAAATGAGCAAAAGCACAATGAAATTAATGCTTGAATCATCTTCATTTTGCTAAAATACACTAATGACAGCAAAAAGTTTGAATCTACAACATTTAGTTAAGGTGTGAGAGCCAAAATGAACTTTTTATTGCTTTAAATGCATTTTCAGCCCGATTGTACACTTCAGGTAAAAATGTCAAAATCTTCAAAATGAGCAAAAGCACAATGAAATTAATGCTTGAATCATCTTCATTTTGCTAAAATACACTAATGACAGCAAAAAGTTTGAGTCTACAACATTTAGTTAAGGTGTGAGAGCCAAAATGAACTTTTTATGGCTTTAAATGCATTTTCAGCCTGATTGTACACTTCAGGTGAAAATGTCAAAATCTTCAAAATGAGCAAAAGCACAATGAAATTAATGCTTGAATCATCTTCATTTTGCTAAAATACACTAATGACAGCAAAAAGTTTGAGTCTACAACATTTAGTTAAGGTGTGAGAGCCAAAATGAACTTTTTATGGCTTTAAATGCATTTTCAGCCCGATTGTACACTTCAGGTGAAAATGTCAAAATCTTCAAAATGAGCAAAAGCACTATAAAATTAATGCTTGAATCATCTTCATTTTGCTAAAATATACTAATGACAGCAAAAAGTTTGAGTCTACAACATTTAGTTAAGGTGTGAGAGCCAAAATGAACTTTTTATTGCTTTAAACGCGTTTTCAGCCCCTAATTGTACACTTCAGGTGAAAAATTCAAAATCTTCAAAATGAGCAAAAGCACAATGAAATTAATGCTTGAATCATCTTCATTTTGCTAAAATACACTAATGACAGCAAAAAGTTTGAATCTACAACATTTAGTTAAGGTGTGAGAGCCAAAATGAACTTTTTATTGCTTTAAATGCATTTTCAGCCCGATTGTACACTTCAGGTAAAAATGTCAAAATCTTCAAAATGAGCAAAAGCACAATGAAATTAATGCTTGAATCATCTTCATTTTGCTAAAATACACTAATGACAGCAAAAAGTTTGAGTCTACAACATTTAGTTAAGGTGTGAGAGCCAAAATGAACTTTTTATGGCTTTAAATGCATTTTCAGCCTGATTGTACACTTCAGGTGAAAATGTCAAAATCTTCAAAATGAGCAAAAGCACAATGAAATTAATGCTTGAATCATCTTCATTTTGCTAACATACACTAATGACAGCAAAAAGTTTGAGTCTACAACATTTAGTTAAGGTGTGAGAGCCAAAATGAACTTTTTATGGCTTTAAATGCATTTTCAGCCTGATTGTACACTTCAGGTGAAAATGTCAAAATCTTCAAAATGAGCAAAAGCACAATGAAATTAATGCTTGAATCATCTTCATTTTGCTAAAATACACTAATGACAGCAAAAAGTTTGAGTCTACAACATTTAGTTAAGGTGTGAGAGCCAAAATGAACTTTTTATTGCTTTAAATGCATTTTCAGCCCGATTGTACACTTCAGGTAAAAATGTCAAAATCTTCAAAATGAGCAAAAGCACAATGAAATTAATGCTTGAATCATCTTCATTTTGCTAAAATACACTAATGACAGCAAAAAGTTTGAGTCTACAACATTTAGTTAAGGTGTGAGAGCCAAAATGAACTTTTTATTGCTTTAAACGCGTTTTCAGCCCCTAATTGTACACTTCAGGTGAAAATGTCAAAATCTTCAAAATGAGCAAAAGCACAATGAAATTAATGCTTGAATCATCTTCATTTTGCTAACATACACTAATGACAGCAAAAAGTTTGAGTCTACAACATTTAGTTAAGGTGTGAGAGCCAAAATGAACTTTTTATGGCTTTAAATGCATTTTCAGCCCGATTGTACACTTCAGGTGAAAATGTCAAAATCTTCAAAATGAGCAAAAGCACAATGAAATTAATGCTTGAATCATCTTCATTTTGCTAAAATACACTAATGACAGCAAAAAGTTTGAGTCTACAACATTTAGTTAAGGTGTGAGAGCCAAAATGAACTTTTTATGGCTTTAAATGCATTTTCAGCCTGATTGTACACTTCAGGTGAAAATGTCAAAATCTTCAAAATGAGCAAAAGCACAATGAAATTAATGCTTGAATCATCTTCATTTTGCTAAAATACACTAATGACAGCAAAAAGTTTGAGTCTACAACATTTAGTTAAGGTGTGAGAGCCAAAATGAACTTTTTATGGCTTTAAATGCATTTTCAGCCCGATTGTACACTTCAGGTGAAAATGTCAAAATCTTCAAAATGAGCAAAAGCACTATAAAATTAATGCTTGAATCATCTTCATTTTGCTAAAATATACTAATGACAGCAAAAAGTTTGAGTCTACAACATTTAGTTAAGGTGTGAGAGCCAAAATGAACTTTTTATTGCTTTAAACGCGTTTTCAGCCCCTAATTGTACACTTCAGGTGAAAAATTCAAAATCTTCAAAATGAGCAAAAGCACAATGAAATTAATGCTTGAATCATCTTCATTTTGCTAAAATACACTAATGACAGCAAAAAGTTTGAATCTACAACATTTAGTTAAGGTGTGAGAGCCAAAATGAACTTTTTATTGCTTTAAATGCATTTTCAGCCCGATTGTACACTTCAGGTAAAAATGTCAAAATCTTCAAAATGAGCAAAAGCACAATGAAATTAATGCTTGAATCATCTTCATTTTGCTAAAATACACTAATGACAGCAAAAAGTTTGAGTCTACAACATTTAGTTAAGGTGTGAGAGCCAAAATGAACTTTTTATGGCTTTAAATGCATTTTCAGCCTGATTGTACACTTCAGGTGAAAATGTCAAAATCTTCAAAATGAGCAAAAGCACAATGAAATTAATGCTTGAATCATCTTCATTTTGCTAAAATACACTAATGACAGCAAAAAGTTTGAGTCTACAACATTTAGTTAAGGTGTGAGAGCCAAAATGAACTTTTTATGGCTTTAAATGCATTTTCAGCCCGATTGTACACTTCAGGTGAAAATGTCAAAATCTTCAAAATGAGCAAAAGCACTATAAAATTAATGCTTGAATCATCTTCATTTTGCTAAAATATACTAATGACAGCAAAAAGTTTGAGTCTACAACATTTAGTTAAGGTGTGAGAGCCAAAATGAACTTTTTATTGCTTTAAACGCGTTTTCAGCCCCTAATTGTACACTTCAGGTGAAAAATTCAAAATCTTCAAAATGAGCAAAAGCACAATGAAATTAATGCTTGAATCATCTTCATTTTGCTAAAATACACTAATGACAGCAAAAAGTTTGAATCTACAACATTTAGTTAAGGTGTGAGAGCCAAAATGAACTTTTTATTGCTTTAAATGCATTTTCAGCCCGATTGTACACTTCAGGTAAAAATGTCAAAATCTTCAAAATGAGCAAAAGCACAATGAAATTAATGCTTGAATCATCTTCATTTTGCTAAAATACACTAATGACAGCAAAAAGTTTGAGTCTACAACATTTAGTTAAGGTGTGAGAGCCAAAATGAACTTTTTATGGCTTTAAATGCATTTTCAGCCTGATTGTACACTTCAGGTGAAAATGTCAAAATCTTCAAAATGAGCAAAAGCACAATGAAATTAATGCTTGAATCATCTTCATTTTGCTAACATACACTAATGACAGCAAAAAGTTTGAGTCTACAACATTTAGTTAAGGTGTGAGAGCCAAAATGAACTTTTTATGGCTTTAAATGCATTTTCAGCCTGATTGTACACTTCAGGTGAAAATGTCAAAATCTTCAAAATGAGCAAAAGCACAATGAAATTAATGCTTGAATCATCTTCATTTTGCTAAAATACACTAATGACAGCAAAAAGTTTGAGTCTACAACATTTAGTTAAGGTGTGAGAGCCAAAATGAACTTTTTATTGCTTTAAATGCATTTTCAGCCCGATTGTACACTTCAGGTAAAAATGTCAAAATCTTCAAAATGAGCAAAAGCACAATGAAATTAATGCTTGAATCATCTTCATTTTGCTAAAATACACTAATGACAGCAAAAAGTTTGAGTCTACAACATTTAGTTAAGGTGTGAGAGCCAAAATGAACTTTTTATTGCTTTAAACGCGTTTTCAGCCCCTAATTGTACACTTCAGGTGAAAATGTCAAAATCTTCAAAATGAGCAAAAGCACAATGAAATTAATGCTTGAATCATCTTCATTTTGCTAACATACACTAATGACAGCAAAAAGTTTGAGTCTACAACATTTAGTTAAGGTGTGAGAGCCAAAATGAACTTTTTATGGCTTTAAATGCATTTTCAGCCCGATTGTACACTTCAGGTGAAAATGTCAAAATCTTCAAAATGAGCAAAAGCACAATGAAATTAATGCTTGAATCATCTTCATTTTGCTAAAATACACTAATGACAGCAAAAAGTTTGAGTCTACAACATTTAGTTAAGGTGTGAGAGCCAAAATGAACTTTTTATGGCTTTAAATGCATTTTCAGCCTGATTGTACACTTCAGGTGAAAATGTCAAAATCTTCAAAATGAGCAAAAGCACAATGAAATTAATGCTTGAATCATCTTCATTTTGCTAAAATACACTAATGACAGCAAAAAGTTTGAGTCTACAACATTTAGTTAAGGTGTGAGAGCCAAAATGAACTTTTTATGGCTTTAAATGCATTTTCAGCCTGATTGTACACTTCAGGTGAAAATGTCAAAATCTTCAAAATGAGCAAAAGCACAATGAAATTAATGCTTGAATCATCTTCATTTTGCTAACATACACTAATGACAGCAAAAAGTTTGAGTCTACAACATTTAGTTAAGGTGTGAGAGCCAAAATGAACTTTTTATGGCTTTAAATGCATTTTCAGCCCGATTGTACACTTCAGGTGAAAATGTCAAAATCTTCAAAATGAGCAAAAGCACAATGAAATTAATGCTTGAATCATCTTCATTTTGCTAAAATACACTAATGACAGCAAAAAGTTTGAGTCTACAACATTTAGTTAAGGTGTGAGAGCCAAAATGAACTTTTTATGGCTTTAAATGCATTTTCAGCCTGATTGTACACTTCAGGTGAAAATGTCAAAATCTTCAAAATGAGCAAAAGCACAATGAAATTAATGCTTGAATCATCTTCATTTTGCTAAAATATACTAATGACAGCAAAAAGTTTGAGTCTACAACATTTAGTTAAGGTGTGAGAGCCAAAATGAACTTTTTATGGCTTTAAATGCATTTTCAGCCTGATTGTACACTTCAGGTGAAAATGTCAAAATCTTCAAAATGAGCAAAAGCACAATGAAATTAATGCTTGAATCATCTTCATTTTGCTAAAATACACTAATGACAGCAAAAAGTTTGAGTCTACAACATTTAGTTAAGGTGTGAGAGCCAAAATGAACTTTTTATGGCTTTAAATGCATTTTCAGCCTGATTGTACACTTCAGGTGAAAATGTCAAAATCTTCAAAATGAGCAAAAGCACAATGAAATTAATGCTTGAATCATCTTCATTTTGCTAAAATACACTAATGACAGCAAAAAGTTTGAGTCTACAACATTTAGTTAAGGTGTGAGAGCCAAAATGAACTTTTTATGGCTTTAAATGCATTTTCAGCCTGATTGTACACTTCAGGTGAAAATGTCAAAATCTTCAAAATGAGCAAAAGCACAATGAAATTAATGCTTGAATCATCTTCATTTTGCTAACATACACTAATGACAGCAAAAAGTTTGAGTCTACAACATTTAGTTAAGGTGTGAGAGCCAAAATGAACTTTTTATGGCTTTAAATGCATTTTCAGCCTGATTGTACACTTCAGGTGAAAATGTCAAAATCTTCAAAATGAGCAAAAGCACAATGAAATTAATGCTTGAATCATCTTCATTTTGCTAAAATACACTAATGACAGCAAAAAGTTTGAGTCTACAACATTTAGTTAAGGTGTGAGAGCCAAAATGAACTTTTTATTGCTTTAAATGCATTTTCAGCCCGATTGTACACTTCAGGTAAAAATGTCAAAATCTTCAAAATGAGCAAAAGCACAATGAAATTAATGCTTGAATCATCTTCATTTTGCTAAAATACACTAATGACAGCAAAAAGTTTGAGTCTACAACATTTAGTTAAGGTGTGAGAGCCAAAATGAACTTTTTATTGCTTTAAACGCGTTTTCAGCCCCTAATTGTACACTTCAGGTGAAAATGTCAAAATCTTCAAAATGAGCAAAAGCACAATGAAATTAATGCTTGAATCATCTTCATTTTGCTAACATACACTAATGACAGCAAAAAGTTTGAGTCTACAACATTTAGTTAAGGTGTGAGAGCCAAAATGAACTTTTTATGGCTTTAAATGCATTTTCAGCCCGATTGTACACTTCAGGTGAAAATGTCAAAATCTTCAAAATGAGCAAAAGCACAATGAAATTAATGCTTGAATCATCTTCATTTTGCTAAAATACACTAATGACAGCAAAAAGTTTGAGTCTATAACATTTAGTTAAGGTGTGAGAGCCAAAATGAACTTTTTATGGCTTTAAATGCATTTTCAGCCTGATTGTACACTTCAGGTGAAAATGTCAAAATCTTCAAAATGAGCAAAAGCACAATGAAATTAATGCTTGAATCATCTTCATTTTGCTAACATACACTAATGACAGCAAAAAGTTTGAGTCTACAACATTTAGTTAAGGTGTGAGAGCCAAAATGAACTTTTTATGGCTTTAAATGCATTTTCAGCCTGATTGTACACTTCAGGTGAAAATGTCAAAATCTTCAAAATGAGCAAAAGCACAATGAAATTAATGCTTGAATCATCTTCATTTTGCTAAAATACACTAATGACAGCAAAAAGTTTGAGTCTACAACATTTAGTTAAGGTGTGAGAGCCAAAATGAACTTTTTATGGCTTTAAATGCATTTTCAGCCCGATTGTACACTTCAGGTGAAAATGTCAAAATCTTCAAAATGAGCAAAAGCACTATAAAATTAATGCTTGAATCATCTTCATTTTGCTAAAATATACTAATGACAGCAAAAAGTTTGAGTCTACAACATTTAGTTAAGGTGTGAGAGCCAAAATGAACTTTTTATTGCTTTAAACGCGTTTTCAGCCCCTAATTGTACACTTCAGGTGAAAAATTCAAAATCTTCAAAATGAGCAAAAGCACAATGAAATTAATGCTTGAATCATCTTCATTTTGCTAAAATACACTAATGACAGCAAAAAGTTTGAATCTACAACATTTAGTTAAGGTGTGAGAGCCAAAATGAACTTTTTATTGCTTTAAATGCATTTTCAGCCCGATTGTACACTTCAGGTAAAAATGTCAAAATCTTTAAAATGAGCAAAAGCACAATGAAATTAATGCTTGAATCATCTTCATTTTGCTAAAATACACTAATGACAGCAAAAAGTTTGAGTCTACAACATTTAGTTAAGGTGTGAGAGCCAAAATGAACTTTTTATGGCTTTAAATGCATTTTCAGCCTGATTGTACACTTCAGGTGAAAATGTCAAAATCTTCAAAATGAGCAAAAGCACAATGAAATTAATGCTTGAATCATCTTCATTTTGCTAACATACACTAATGACAGCAAAAAGTTTGAGTCTACAACATTTAGTTAAGGTGTGAGAGCCAAAATGAACTTTTTATGGCTTTAAATGCATTTTCAGCCCGATTGTACACTTCAGGTGAAAATGTCAAAATCTTCAAAATGAGCAAAAGCACAATAAAATTAATGCTTGAATCATCTTCATTTTGCTAAAATATACTAATGACAGCAAAAAGTTTGAGTCTACAACATTTAGTTAAGGTGTGAGAGCCAAAATGAACTTTTTATTGCTTTAAACGCGTTTTCAGCCCCTAATTGTACACTTCAGGTGAAAATGTCAAAATCTTCAAAATGAGCAAAAGCACAATGAAATTAATGCTTGAATCATCTTCATTTTGCTAAATTACACTAATGACAGCAAAAAGTTTGAGTCTACAACATTTAGTTAAGGTGTGAGAGCAAAAATGAACTTTTTATTGCTTTAAACGCGTTTTCAGCCCCTAATTGTACACTTCAGGTGAAAATGTCAAAATCATCAAAATGAGCAAAAGCACAATGAAATTAATGCTTGAATCATCTTCATTTTGCTAACATACACTAATGACAGCAAAAAGTTTGAGTCTACAACATTTAGTTAAGGTGTGAGAGCCAAAATGAACTTTTTATGGCTTTAAATGCATTTTCAGCCCGATTGTACACTTCAGGTGAAAATGTCAAAATCTTCAAAATGAGCAAAAGCACAATGAAATTAATGCTTGAATCATCTTCATTTTGCTAAAATACACTAATGACAGCAAAAAGTTTGAGTCTATAACATTTAGTTAAGGTGTGAGAGCCAAAATGAACTTTTTATGGCTTTAAATGCATTTTCAGCCTGATTGTACACTTCAGGTGAAAATGTCAAAATCTTCAAAATGAGCAAAAGCACAATGAAATTAATGCTTGAATCATCTTCATTTTGCTAACATACACTAATGACAGCAAAAAGTTTGAGTCTACAACATTTAGTTAAGGTGTGAGAGCCAAAATGAACTTTTTATGGCTTTAAATGCATTTTCAGCCTGATTGTACACTTCAGGTGAAAATGTCAAAATCTTCAAAATGAGCAAAAGCACAATGAAATTAATGCTTGAATCATCTTCATTTTGCTAAAATACACTAATGACAGCAAAAAGTTTGAGTCTACAACATTTAGTTAAGGTGTGAGAGCCAAAATGAACTTTTTATGGCTTTAAATGCATTTTCAGCCCGATTGTACACTTCAGGTGAAAATGTCAAAATCTTCAAAATGAGCAAAAGCACTATAAAATTAATGCTTGAATCATCTTCATTTTGCTAAAATATACTAATGACAGCAAAAAGTTTGAGTCTACAACATTTAGTTAAGGTGTGAGAGCCAAAATGAACTTTTTATTGCTTTAAACGCGTTTTCAGCCCCTAATTGTACACTTCAGGTGAAAAATTCAAAATCTTCAAAATGAGCAAAAGCACAATGAAATTAATGCTTGAATCATCTTCATTTTGCTAAAATACACTAATGACAGCAAAAAGTTTGAATCTACAACATTTAGTTAAGGTGTGAGAGCCAAAATGAACTTTTTATTGCTTTAAATGCATTTTCAGCCCGATTGTACACTTCAGGTAAAAATGTCAAAATCTTCAAAATGAGCAAAAGCACAATGAAATTAATGCTTGAATCATCTTCATTTTGCTAAAATACACTAATGACAGCAAAAAGTTTGAGTCTACAACATTTAGTTAAGGTGTGAGAGCCAAAATGAACTTTTTATGGCTTTAAATGCATTTTCAGCCTGATTGTACACTTCAGGTGAAAATGTCAAAATCTTCAAAATGAGCAAAAGCACAATGAAATTAATGCTTGAATCATCTTCATTTTGCTAACATACACTAATGACAGCAAAAAGTTTGAGTCTACAACATTTAGTTAAGGTGTGAGAGCCAAAATGAACTTTTTATGGCTTTAAATGCATTTTCAGCCCGATTGTACACTTCAGGTGAAAATGTCAAAATCTTCAAAATGAGCAAAAGCACAATAAAATTAATGCTTGAATCATCTTCATTTTGCTAAAATATACTAATGACAGCAAAAAGTTTGAGTCTACAACATTTAGTTAAGGTGTGAGAGCCAAAATGAACTTTTTATTGCTTTAAACGCGTTTTCAGCCCCTAATTGTACACTTCAGGTGAAAATGTCAAAATCTTCAAAATGAGCAAAAGCACAATGAAATTAATGCTTGAATCATCTTCATTTTGCTAAATTACACTAATGACAGCAAAAAGTTTGAGTCTACAACATTTAGTTAAGGTGTGAGAGCAAAAATGAACTTTTTATTGCTTTAAACGCGTTTTCAGCCCCTAATTGTACACTTCAGGTGAAAATTTTAAAATCTTCAAAATGAGCAAAAGCACAATGAAATTAATGCTTGAATCATCTTCATTTTGCTAACATACACTAATGACAGCAAAAAGTTTGAGTCTACAACATTTAGTTAAGGTGTGAGAGCCAAAATGAACTTTTTATGGCTTTAAATGCATTTTCAGCCCGATTGTACACTTCAGGTGAAAATGTCAAAATCTTCAAAATGAGCAAAAGCACAATGAAATTAATGCTTGAATCATCTTCATTTTGCTAAAATACACTAATGACAGCAAAAAGTTTGAGTCTATAACATTTAGTTAAGGTGTGAGAGCCAAAATGAACTTTTTATGGCTTTAAATGCATTTTCAGCCTGATTGTACACTTCAGGTGAAAATGTCAAAATCTTCAAAATGAGCAAAAGCACAATGAAATTAATGCTTGAATCATCTTCATTTTGCTAACATACACTAATGACAGCAAAAAGTTTGAGTCTACAACATTTAGTTAAGGTGTGAGAGCCAAAATGAACTTTTTATGGCTTTAAATGCATTTTCAGCCTGATTGTACACTTCAGGTGAAAATGTCAAAATCTTCAAAATGAGCAAAAGCACAATGAAATTAATGCTTGAATCATCTTCATTTTGCTAAAATACACTAATGACAGCAAAAAGTTTGAGTCTACAACATTTAGTTAAGGTGTGAGAGCCAAAATGAACTTTTTATGGCTTTAAATGCATTTTCAGCCCGATTGTACACTTCAGGTGAAAATGTCAAAATCTTCAAAATGAGCAAAAGCACTATAAAATTAATGCTTGAATCATCTTCATTTTGCTAAAATATACTAATGACAGCAAAAAGTTTGAGTCTACAACATTTAGTTAAGGTGTGAGAGCCAAAATGAACTTTTTATTGCTTTAAACGCGTTTTCAGCCCCTAATTGTACACTTCAGGTGAAAAATTCAAAATCTTCAAAATGAGCAAAAGCACAATGAAATTAATGCTTGAATCATCTTCATTTTGCTAAAATACACTAATGACAGCAAAAAGTTTGAATCTACAACATTTAGTTAAGGTGTGAGAGCCAAAATGAACTTTTTATTGCTTTAAATGCATTTTCAGCCCGATTGTACACTTCAGGTAAAAATGTCAAAATCTTCAAAATGAGCAAAAGCACAATGAAATTAATGCTTGAATCATCTTCATTTTGCTAAAATACACTAATGACAGCAAAAAGTTTGAGTCTACAACATTTAGTTAAGGTGTGAGAGCCAAAATGAACTTTTTATGGCTTTAAATGCATTTTCAGCCTGATTGTACACTTCAGGTGAAAATGTCAAAATCTTCAAAATGAGCAAAAGCACAATGAAATTAATGCTTGAATCATCTTCATTTTGCTAACATACACTAATGACAGCAAAAAGTTTGAGTCTACAACATTTAGTTAAGGTGTGAGAGCCAAAATGAACTTTTTATGGCTTTAAATGCATTTTCAGCCTGATTGTACACTTCAGGTGAAAATGTCAAAATCTTCAAAATGAGCAAAAGCACAATGAAATTAATGCTTGAATCATCTTCATTTTGCTAAAATACACTAATGACAGCAAAAAGTTTGAGTCTACAACATTTAGTTAAGGTGTGAGAGCCAAAATGAACTTTTTATGGCTTTAAATGCATTTTCAGCCTGATTGTACACTTCAGGTGAAAATGTCAAAATCTTCAAAATGAGCAAAAGCACAATGAAATTAATGCTTGAATCATCTTCATTTTGCTAAAATACACTAATGACAGCAAAAAGTTTGAGTCTACAACATTTAGTTAAGGTGTGAGAGCCAAAATGAACTTTTTATGGCTTTAAATGCATTTTCAGCCCGATTGTACACTTCAGGTGAAAATGTCAAAATCTTCAAAATGAGCAAAAGCACTATAAAATTAATGCTTGAATCATCTTCATTTTGCTAAAATATACTAATGACAGCAAAAAGTTTGAGTCTACAACATTTAGTTAAGGTGTGAGAGCCAAAATGAACTTTTTATTGCTTTAAACGCGTTTTCAGCCCCTAATTGTACACTTCAGGTGAAAAATTCAAAATCTTCAAAATGAGCAAAAGCACAATGAAATTAATGCTTGAATCATCTTCATTTTGCTAAAATACACTAATGACAGCAAAAAGTTTGAATCTACAACATTTAGTTAAGGTGTGAGAGCCAAAATGAACTTTTTATTGCTTTAAATGCATTTTCAGCCCGATTGTACACTTCAGGTAAAAATGTCAAAATCTTCAAAATGAGCAAAAGCACAATGAAATTAATGCTTGAATCATCTTCATTTTGCTAAAATACACTAATGACAGCAAAAAGTTTGAGTCTACAACATTTAGTTAAGGTGTGAGAGCCAAAATGAACTTTTTATGGCTTTAAATGCATTTTCAGCCTGATTGTACACTTCAGGTGAAAATGTCAAAATCTTCAAAATGAGCAAAAGCACAATGAAATTAATGCTTGAATCATCTTCATTTTGCTAACATACACTAATGACAGCAAAAAGTTTGAGTCTACAACATTTAGTTAAGGTGTGAGAGCCAAAATGAACTTTTTATGGCTTTAAATGCATTTTCAGCCCGATTGTACACTTCAGGTGAAAATGTCAAAATCTTCAAAATGAGCAAAAGCACAATAAAATTAATGCTTGAATCATCTTCATTTTGCTAAAATATACTAATGACAGCAAAAAGTTTGAGTCTACAACATTTAGTTAAGGTGTGAGAGCCAAAATGAACTTTTTATTGCTTTAAACGCGTTTTCAGCCCCTAATTGTACACTTCAGGTGAAAATGTCAAAATCTTCAAAATGAGCAAAAGCACAATGAAATTAATGCTTGAATCATCTTCATTTTGCTAAATTACACTAATGACAGCAAAAAGTTTGAGTCTACAACATTTAGTTAAGGTGTGAGAGCCAAAATGAACTTTTTATGGCTTTAAATGCATTTTCAGCCTGATTGTACACTTCAGGTGAAAATGTCAAAATCTTCAAAATGAGCAAAAGCACAATGAAATTAATGCTTGAATCATCTTCATTTTGCTAAAATACACTAATGACAGCAAAAGGTTTGAGTCTACAACATTTAGTTAAGGTGTGAGAGCCAAAATGAACTTTTTATGGCTTTAAATGCATTTTCAGCCCGATTGTACACTTCAGGTGAAAATGTCAAAATCTTCAAAATGAGCAAAAGCACAATGAAATTAATGCTTGAATCATCTTCATTTTGCTAAAATACACTAATGACAGCAAAAAGTTTGAGTCTACAACATTTAGTTAAGGTGTGAGAGCCAAAATGAACTTTTTATGGCTTTAAATGCATTTTCAGCCCGATTGTACACTTCAGGTGAAAATGTCAAAATCTTCAAAATGAGCAAAAGCACAATAAAATTAATGCTTGAATCATCTTCATTTTGCTAAAATATACTAATGACAGCAAAAAGTTTGAGTCTACAACATTTAGTTAAGGTGTGAGAGCCAAAATGAACTTTTTATTGCTTTAAACGCGTTTTCAGCCCCTAATTGTACACTTCAGGTGAAAATGTCAAAATCTTCAAAATGAGCAAAAGCACAATGAAATTAATGCTTGAATCATCTTCATTTTGCTAAATTACACTAATGACAGCAAAAAGTTTGAGTCTACAACATTTAGTTAAGGTGTGAGAGCCAAAATGAACTTTTTATTGCTTTAAACGCGTTTTCAGCCCCTAATTGTACACTTCAGGTGAAAATGTCAAAATCTTCAAAATGAGCAAAAGCACAATGAAATTAATGCTTGAATCATCTTCATTTTGCTAACATACACTAATGACAGCAAAAAGTTTGAGTCTACAACATTTAGTTAAGGTGTGAGAGCCAAAATGAACTTTTTATGGCTTTAAATGCATTTTCAGCCCGATTGTACACTTCAGGTGAAAATGTCAAAATCTTCAAAATGAGCAAAAGCACAATGAAATTAATGCTTGAATCATCTTCATTTTGCTAAAATACACTAATGACAGCAAAAAGTTTGAGTCTATAACATTTAGTTAAGGTGTGAGAGCCAAAATGAACTTTTTATGGCTTTAAATGCATTTTCAGCCTGATTGTACACTTCAGGTGAAAATGTCAAAATCTTCAAAATGAGCAAAAGCACAATGAAATTAATGCTTGAATCATCTTCATTTTGCTAACATACACTAATGACAGCAAAAAGTTTGAGTCTACAACATTTAGTTAAGGTGTGAGAGCCAAAATGAACTTTTTATGGCTTTAAATGCATTTTCAGCCTGATTGTACACTTCAGGTGAAAATGTCAAAATCTTCAAAATGAGCAAAAGCACAATGAAATTAATGCTTGAATCATCTTCATTTTGCTAAAATACACTAATGACAGCAAAAAGTTTGAGTCTACAACATTTAGTTAAGGTGTGAGAGCCAAAATGAACTTTTTATGGCTTTAAATGCATTTTCAGCCCGATTGTACACTTCAGGTGAAAATGTCAAAATCTTCAAAATGAGCAAAAGCACTATAAAATTAATGCTTGAATCATCTTCATTTTGCTAAAATATACTAATGACAGCAAAAAGTTTGAGTCTACAACATTTAGTTAAGGTGTGAGAGCCAAAATGAACTTTTTATTGCTTTAAACGCGTTTTCAGCCCCTAATTGTACACTTCAGGTGAAAAATTCAAAATCTTCAAAATGAGCAAAAGCACAATGAAATTAATGCTTGAATCATCTTCATTTTGCTAAAATACACTAATGACAGCAAAAAGTTTGAATCTACAACATTTAGTTAAGGTGTGAGAGCCAAAATGAACTTTTTATTGCTTTAAATGCATTTTCAGCCCGATTGTACACTTCAGGTAAAAATGTCAAAATCTTCAAAATGAGCAAAAGCACAATGAAATTAATGCTTGAATCATCTTCATTTTGCTAAAATACACTAATGACAGCAAAAAGTTTGAGTCTACAACATTTAGTTAAGGTGTGAGAGCCAAAATGAACTTTTTATGGCTTTAAATGCATTTTCAGCCCGATTGTACACTTCAGGTGAAAATGTCAAAATCTTCAAAATGAGCAAAAGCACAATAAAATTAATGCTTGAATCATCTTCATTTTGCTAAAATATACTAATGACAGCAAAAAGTTTGAGTCTACAACATTTAGTTAAGGTGTGAGAGCCAAAATGAACTTTTTATTGCTTTAAACGCGTTTTCAGCCCCTAATTGTACACTTCAGGTGAAAATGTCAAAATCTTCAAAATGAGCAAAAGCACAATGAAATTAATGCTTGAATCATCTTCATTTTGCTAAATTACACTAATGACAGCAAAAAGTTTGAGTCTACAACATTTAGTTAAGGTGTGAGAGCCAAAATGAACTTTTTATTGCTTTAAACGCGTTTTCAGCCCCTAATTGTACACTTCAGGTGAAAATGTCAAAATCTTCAAAATGAGCAAAAGCACAATGAAATTAATGCTTGAATCATCTTCATTTTGCTAAATTACACTAATGACAGCAAAAAGTTTGAGTCTACAACATTTAGTTAAGGTGTGAGAGCCAAAATGAACTTTTTATTGCTTTAAACGCGTTTTCAGCCCCTAATTGTACACTTCAGGTGAAAATGTCAATGTTTAGACAAATGTCAATGTTTAGACAAATGTTTAGTTTAGTGAGAGCCAAAATGAACTTTTTATGGCTTTAAATGCATTTTCAGCCCGATTGTACACTTCAGGTGAAAATGTCAAAATCTTCAAAATGAGCAAAAGCACAATGAAATTAATGCTTGAATCATCTTCATTTTGCTAAAATACACTAATGACAGCAAAAAGTTTGAGTCTATAACATTTAGTTAAGGTGTGAGAGCCAAAATGAACTTTTTATGGCTTTAAATGCATTTTCAGCCTGATTGTACACTTCAGGTGAAAATGTCAAAATCTTCAAAATGAGCAAAAGCACAATGAAATTAATGCTTGAATCATCTTCATTTTGCTAACATACACTAATGACAGCAAAAAGTTTGAGTCTACAACATTTAGTTAAGGTGTGAGAGCCAAAATGAACTTTTTATGGCTTTAAATGCATTTTCAGCCTGATTGTACACTTCAGGTGAAAATGTCAAAATCTTCAAAATGAGCAAAAGCACAATGAAATTAATGCTTGAATCATCTTCATTTTGCTAAAATACACTAATGACAGCAAAAAGTTTGAGTCTACAACATTTAGTTAAGGTGTGAGAGCCAAAATGAACTTTTTATGGCTTTAAATGCATTTTCAGCCCGATTGTACACTTCAGGTGAAAATGTCAAAATCTTCAAAATGAGCAAAAGCACTATAAAATTAATGCTTGAATCATCTTCATTTTGCTAAAATATACTAATGACAGCAAAAAGTTTGAGTCTACAACATTTAGTTAAGGTGTGAGAGCCAAAATGAACTTTTTATTGCTTTAAACGCGTTTTCAGCCCCTAATTGTACACTTCAGGTGAAAAATTCAAAATCTTCAAAATGAGCAAAAGCACAATGAAATTAATGCTTGAATCATCTTCATTTTGCTAAAATACACTAATGACAGCAAAAAGTTTGAATCTACAACATTTAGTTAAGGTGTGAGAGCCAAAATGAACTTTTTATTGCTTTAAATGCATTTTCAGCCCGATTGTACACTTCAGGTAAAAATGTCAAAATCTTCAAAATGAGCAAAAGCACAATGAAATTAATGCTTGAATCATCTTCATTTTGCTAAAATACACTAATGACAGCAAAAAGTTTGAGTCTACAACATTTAGTTAAGGTGTGAGAGCCAAAATGAACTTTTTATGGCTTTAAATGCATTTTCAGCCTGATTGTACACTTCAGGTGAAAATGTCAAAATCTTCAAAATGAGCAAAAGCACAATGAAATTAATGCTTGAATCATCTTCATTTTGCTAACATACACTAATGACAGCAAAAAGTTTGAGTCTACAACATTTAGTTAAGGTGTGAGAGCCAAAATGAACTTTTTATGGCTTTAAATGCATTTTCAGCCCGATTGTACACTTCAGGTGAAAATGTCAAAATCTTCAAAATGAGCAAAAGCACAATAAAATTAATGCTTGAATCATCTTCATTTTGCTAAAATATACTAATGACAGCAAAAAGTTTGAGTCTACAACATTTAGTTAAGGTGTGAGAGCCAAAATGAACTTTTTATTGCTTTAAACGCGTTTTCAGCCCCTAATTGTACACTTCAGGTGAAAATGTCAAAATCTTCAAAATGAGCAAAAGCACAATGAAATTAATGCTTGAATCATCTTCATTTTGCTAAATTACACTAATGACAGCAAAAAGTTTGAGTCTACAACATTTAGTTAAGGTGTGAGAGCCAAAATGAACTTTTTATGGCTTTAAATGCATTTTCAGCCTGATTGTACACTTCAGGTGAAAATGTCAAAATCTTCAAAATGAGCAAAAGCACAATGAAATTAATGCTTGAATCATCTTCATTTTGCTAAAATACACTAATGACAGCAAAAGGTTTGAGTCTACAACATTTAGTTAAGGTGTGAGAGCCAAAATGAACTTTTTATGGCTTTAAATGCATTTTCAGCCCGATTGTACACTTCAGGTGAAAATGTCAAAATCTTCAAAATGAGCAAAAGCACAATAAAATTAATGCTTGAATCATCTTCATTTTGCTAAAATATACTAATGACAGCAAAAAGTTTGAGTCTACAACATTTAGTTAAGGTGTGAGAGCCAAAATGAACTTTTTATTGCTTTAAACGCGTTTTCAGCCCCTAATTGTACACTTCAGGTGAAAATGTCAAAATCTTCAAAATGAGCAAAAGCACAATGAAATTAATGCTTGAATCATCTTCATTTTGCTAAATTACACTAATGACAGCAAAAAGTTTGAGTCTACAACATTTAGTTAAGGTGTGAGAGCCAAAATGAACTTTTTATTGCTTTAAACGCGTTTTCAGCCCCTAATTGTACACTTCAGGTGAAAATGTCAAAATCTTCAAAATGAGCAAAAGCACAATGAAATTAATGCTTGAATCATCTTCATTTTGCTAAATTACACTAATGACAGCAAAAAGTTTGAGTCTACAACATTTAGTTAAGGTGTGAGAGCCAAAATGAACTTTTTATTGCTTTAAACGCGTTTTCAGCCCCTAATTGTACACTTCAGGTGAAAATGTCAAAATCTTCAAAATGAGCAAAAGCACAATGAAATTAATGCTTGAATCATCTTCATTTTGCTAACATACACTAATGACAGCAAAAAGTTTGAGTCTACAACATTTAGTTAAGGTGTGAGAGCCAAAATGAACTTTTTATGGCTTTAAATGCATTTTCAGCCCGATTGTACACTTCAGGTGAAAATGTCAAAATCTTCAAAATGAGCAAAAGCACAATGAAATTAATGCTTGAATCATCTTCATTTTGCTAAAATACACTAATGACAGCAAAAAGTTTGAGTCTATAACATTTAGTTAAGGTGTGAGAGCCAAAATGAACTTTTTATGGCTTTAAATGCATTTTCAGCCTGATTGTACACTTCAGGTGAAAATGTCAAAATCTTCAAAATGAGCAAAAGCACAATGAAATTAATGCTTGAATCATCTTCATTTTGCTAACATACACTAATGACAGCAAAAAGTTTGAGTCTACAACATTTAGTTAAGGTGTGAGAGCCAAAATGAACTTTTTATGGCTTTAAATGCATTTTCAGCCTGATTGTACACTTCAGGTGAAAATGTCAAAATCTTCAAAATGAGCAAAAGCACAATGAAATTAATGCTTGAATCATCTTCATTTTGCTAAAATACACTAATGACAGCAAAAAGTTTGAGTCTACAACATTTAGTTAAGGTGTGAGAGCCAAAATGAACTTTTTATGGCTTTAAATGCATTTTCAGCCCGATTGTACACTTCAGGTGAAAATGTCAAAATCTTCAAAATGAGCAAAAGCACTATAAAATTAATGCTTGAATCATCTTCATTTTGCTAAAATATACTAATGACAGCAAAAAGTTTGAGTCTACAACATTTAGTTAAGGTGTGAGAGCCAAAATGAACTTTTTATTGCTTTAAACGCGTTTTCAGCCCCTAATTGTACACTTCAGGTGAAAAATTCAAAATCTTCAAAATGAGCAAAAGCACAATGAAATTAATGCTTGAATCATCTTCATTTTGCTAAAATACACTAATGACAGCAAAAAGTTTGAATCTACAACATTTAGTTAAGGTGTGAGAGCCAAAATGAACTTTTTATTGCTTTAAATGCATTTTCAGCCCGATTGTACACTTCAGGTAAAAATGTCAAAATCTTCAAAATGAGCAAAAGCACAATGAAATTAATGCTTGAATCATCTTCATTTTGCTAAAATACACTAATGACAGCAAAAAGTTTGAGTCTACAACATTTAGTTAAGGTGTGAGAGCCAAAATGAACTTTTTATGGCTTTAAATGCATTTTCAGCCTGATTGTACACTTCAGGTGAAAATGTCAAAATCTTCAAAATGAGCAAAAGCACAATGAAATTAATGCTTGAATCATCTTCATTTTGCTAACATACACTAATGACAGCAAAAAGTTTGAGTCTACAACATTTAGTTAAGGTGTGAGAGCCAAAATGAACTTTTTATTGCTTTAAACGCGTTTTCAGCCCCTAATTGTACACTTCAGGTGAAAATGTCAAAATCTTCAAAATGAGCAAAAGCACAATGAAATTAATGCTTGAATCATCTTCATTTTGCTAAAATACACTAATGACAGCAAAAAGTTTGAGTCTACAACATTTAGTTAAGGTGTGAGAGCCAAAATGAACTTTTTATGGCTTTAAATGCATTTTCAGCCCGATTGTACACTTCAGGTGAAAATGTCAAAATCTTCAAAATGAGCAAAAGCACAATGAAATTAATGCTTGAATCATCTTCATTTTGCTAAAATACACTAATGACAGCAAAAAGTTTGAGTCTACAACATTTAGTTAAGGTGTGAGAGCCAAAATGAACTTTTTATGGCTTTAAATGCATTTTCAGCCTGATTGTACACTTCAGGTGAAAATGTCAAAATCTTCAAAATGAGCAAAAGCACAATGAAATTAATGCTTGAATCATCTTCATTTTGCTAACATACACTAATGACAGCAAAAAGTTTGAGTCTACAACATTTAGTTAAGGTGTGAGAGCCAAAATGAACTTTTTATTGCTTTAAACGCGTTTTCAGCCCCTAATTGTACACTTCAGGTGAAAAATTCAAAATCTTCAAAATGAGCAAAAGCACAATGAAATTAATGCTTGAATCATCTTCATTTTGCTAAAATACACTAATGACAGCAAAAAGTTTGAATCTACAACATTTAGTTAAGGTGTGAGAGCCAAAATGAACTTTTTATTGCTTTAAATGCATTTTCAGCCCGATTGTACACTTCAGGTAAAAATGTCAAAATCTTCAAAATGAGCAAAAGCACAATGAAATTAATGCTTGAATCATCTTCATTTTGCTAAAATACACTAATGACAGCAAAAAGTTTGAGTCTACAACATTTAGTTAAGGTGTGAGAGCCAAAATGAACTTTTTATGGCTTTAAATGCATTTTCAGCCTGATTGTACACTTCAGGTGAAAATGTCAAAATCTTCAAAATGAGCAAAAGCACAATGAAATTAATGCTTGAATCATCTTCATTTTGCTAAAATACACTAATGACAGCAAAAAGTTTGAGTCTACAACATTTAGTTAAGGTGTGAGAGCCAAAATGAACTTTTTATGGCTTTAAATGCATTTTCAGCCTGATTGTACACTTCAGGTGAAAATGTCAAAATCTTCAAAATGAGCAAAAGCACAATGAAATTAATGCTTGAATCATCTTCATTTTGCTAACATACACTAATGACAGCAAAAAGTTTGAGTCTACAACATTTAGTTAAGGTGTGAGAGCCAAAATGAACTTTTTATGGCTTTAAATGCATTTTCAGCCCGATTGTACACTTCAGGTGAAAATGTCAAAATCTTCAAAATGAGCAAAAGCACAATGAAATTAATGCTTGAATCATCTTCATTTTGCTAAAATACACTAATGACAGCAAAAAGTTTGAGTCTACAACATTTAGTTAAGGTGTGAGAGCCAAAATGAACTTTTTATGGCTTTAAATGCATTTTCAGCCTGATTGTACACTTCAGGTGAAAATGTCAAAATCTTCAAAATGAGCAAAAGCACAATGAAATTAATGCTTGAATCATCTTCATTTTGCTAAAATATACTAATGACAGCAAAAAGTTTGAGTCTACAACATTTAGTTAAGGTGTGAGAGCCAAAATGAACTTTTTATGGCTTTAAATGCATTTTCAGCCTGATTGTACACTTCAGGTGAAAATGTCAAAATCTTCAAAATGAGCAAAAGCACAATGAAATTAATGCTTGAATCATCTTCATTTTGCTAAAATACACTAATGACAGCAAAAAGTTTGAGTCTACAACATTTAGTTAAGGTGTGAGAGCCAAAATGAACTTTTTATGGCTTTAAATGCATTTTCAGCCTGATTGTACACTTCAGGTGAAAATGTCAAAATCTTCAAAATGAGCAAAAGCACAATGAAATTAATGCTTGAATCATCTTCATTTTGCTAAAATACACTAATGACAGCAAAAAGTTTGAGTCTACAACATTTAGTTAAGGTGTGAGAGCCAAAATGAACTTTTTATGGCTTTAAATGCATTTTCAGCCCGATTGTACACTTCAGGTGAAAATGTCAAAATCTTCAAAATGAGCAAAAGCACAATAAAATTAATGCTTGAATCATCTTTATTTTGCTAAAATACACTAATGACAGCAAAAAATATGAGTCTACAACATTTAGTTAAGGTGTGAGAGCCAAAATGAACTTTTTATGGCTTTAAATGCATTTTCAGCCTGATTGTACACTTCAGGTGAAAATGTCAAAATCTTCAAAATGAGCAAAAGCACAATGAAATTAATGCTTGAATCATCTTCATTTTGCTAAAATACACTAATGACAGCAAAAAGTTTGAGTCTACAACATTTAGTTAAGGTGTGAGAGCCAAAATGAACTTTTTATGGCTTTAAATGCATTTTCAGCCTGATTGTACACTTCAGGTGAAAATGTCAAAATCTTCAAAATGAGCAAAAGCACAATGAAATTAATGCTTGAATCATCTTCATTTTGCTAACATACACTAATGACAGCAAAAAGTTTGAGTCTACAACATTTAGTTAAGGTGTGAGAGCCAAAATGAACTTTTTATGGCTTTAAATGCATTTTCAGCCCGATTGTACACTTCAGGTGAAAATGTCAAAATCTTCAAAATGAGCAAAAGCACAATGAAATTAATGCTTGAATCATCTTCATTTTGCTAAAATACACTAATGACAGCAAAAAGTTTGAGTCTACAACATTTAGTTAAGGTGTGAGAGCCAAAATGAACTTTTTATGGCTTTAAATGCATTTTCAGCCTGATTGTACACTTCAGGTGAAAATGTCAAAATCTTCAAAATGAGCAAAAGCACAATGAAATTAATGCTTGAATCATCTTCATTTTGCTAACATACACTAATGACAGCAAAAAGTTTGAGTCTACAACATTTAGTTAAGGTGTGAGAGCCAAAATGAACTTTTTATGGCTTTAAATGCATTTTCAGCCTGATTGTACACTTCAGGTGAAAATGTCAAAATCTTCAAAATGAGCAAAAGCACAATGAAATTAATGCTTGAATCATCTTCATTTTGCTAAAATACACTAATGACAGCAAAAAGTTTGAGTCTACAACATTTAGTTAAGGTGTGAGAGCCAAAATGAACTTTTTATGGCTTTAAATGCATTTTCAGCCCGATTGTACACTTCAGGTGAAAATGTCAAAATCTTCAAAATGAGCAAAAGCACTATAAAATTAATGCTTGAATCATCTTCATTTTGCTAAAATATACTAATGACAGCAAAAAGTTTGAGTCTACAACATTTAGTTAAGGTGTGAGAGCCAAAATGAACTTTTTATTGCTTTAAACGCGTTTTCAGCCCCTAATTGTACACTTCAGGTGAAAAATTCAAAATCTTCAAAATGAGCAAAAGCACAATGAAATTAATGCTTGAATCATCTTCATTTTGCTAAAATACACTAATGACAGCAAAAAGTTTGAATCTACAACATTTAGTTAAGGTGTGAGAGCCAAAATGAACTTTTTATTGCTTTAAATGCATTTTCAGCCCGATTGTACACTTCAGGTAAAAATGTCAAAATCTTCAAAATGAGCAAAAGCACAATGAAATTAATGCTTGAATCATCTTCATTTCGCTAAAATACACTAATGACAGCAAAAAGTTTGAGTCTACAACATTTAGTTAAGGTGTGAGAGCCAAAATGAACTTTTTATGGCTTTAAATGCATTTTCAGCCCGATTGTACACTTCAGGTGAAAATGTCAAAATCTTCAAAATGAGCAAAAGCACAATAAAATTAATGCTTGAATCATCTTCATTTTGCTAAAATATACTAATGACAGCAAAAAGTTTGAGTCTACAACATTTAGTTAAGGTGTGAGAGCCAAAATGAACTTTTTATTGCTTTAAACGCGTTTTCAGCCCCTAATTGTACACTTCAGGTGAAAATGTCAAAATCTTCAAAATGAGCAAAAGCACAATGAAATTAATGCTTGAATCATCTTCATTTTGCTAAATTACACTAATGACAGCAAAAAGTTTGAGTCTACAACAGTTAGTTAAGGTGTGAGAGCCAAAATGAACTTTTTATGGCTTTAAATGCATTTTCAGCCTGATTGTACACTTCAGGTGAAAATGTCAAAATCTTCAAAATGAGCAAAAGCACAATGAAATTAATGCTTGAATCATCTTCATTTTGCTAACATACACTAATGACAGCAAAAAGTTTGAGTCTACAACATTTAGTTAAGGTGTGAGAGCCAAAATGAACTTTTTATGGCTTTAAATGCATTTTCAGCCTGATTGTACACTTCAGGTGAAAATGTCAAAATCTTCAAAATGAGCAAAAGCACAATGAAATTAATGCTTGAATCATCTTCATTTTGCTAAAATATACTAATGACAGCAAAAAGTTTGAGTCTACAACATTTAGTTAAGGTGTGAGAGCCAAAATGAACTTTTTATGGCTTTAAATGCATTTTCAGCCTGATTGTACACTTCAGGTGAAAATGTCAAAATCTTCAAAATGAGCAAAAGCACAATGAAATTAATGCTTGAATCATCTTCATTTTGCTAAAATACACTAATGACAGCAAAAAGTTTGAGTCTACAACATTTAGTTAAGGTGTGAGAGCCAAAATGAACTTTTTATGGCTTTAAATGCATTTTCAGCCTGATTGTACACTTCAGGTGAAAATGTCAAAATCTTCAAAATGAGCAAAAGCACAATGAAATTAATGCTTGAATCATCTTCATTTTGCTAAAATACACTAATGACAGCAAAAAGTTTGAGTCTACAACATTTAGTTAAGGTGTGAGAGCCAAAATGAACTTTTTATGGCTTTAAATGCATTTTCAGCCCGATTGTACACTTCAGGTGAAAATGTCAAAATCTTCAAAATGAGCAAAAGCACAATAAAATTAATGCTTGAATCATCTTTATTTTGCTAAAATACACTAATGACAGCAAAAAGTTTGAGTCTACAACATTTAGTTAAGGTGTGAGAGCCAAAATAAACTTTTTATGGCTTTAAATGCATTTTCAGCCTGATTGTACACTTCAGGTGAAAATGTCAAAATCTTCAAAATGAGCAAAAGCACAATGAAATTAATGCTTGAATCATCTTCATTTTGCTAAAATACACTAATGACAGCAAAAAGTTTGAGTCTACAACATTTAGTTAAGGTGTGAGAGCCAAAATGAACTTTTTATGGCTTTAAATGCATTTTCAGCCTGATTGTACACTTCAGGTGAAAATGTCAAAATCTTCAAAATGAGCAAAAGCACAATGAAATTAATGCTTGAATCATCTTCATTTTGCTAACATACACTAATGACAGCAAAAAGTTTGAGTCTACAACATTTAGTTAAGGTGTGAGAGCCAAAATGAACTTTTTATGGCTTTAAATGCATTTTCAGCCCGATTGTACACTTCAGGTGAAAATGTCAAAATCTTCAAAATGAGCAAAAGCACAATGAAATTAATGCTTGAATCATCTTCATTTTGCTAAAATACACTAATGACAGCAAAAAGTTTGAGTCTATAACATTTAGTTAAGGTGTGAGAGCCAAAATGAACTTTTTATGGCTTTAAATGCATTTTCAGCCTGATTGTACACTTCAGGTGAAAATGTCAAAATCTTCAAAATGAGCAAAAGCACAATGAAATTAATGCTTGAATCATCTTCATTTTGCTAACATACACTAATGACAGCAAAAAGTTTGAGTCTACAACATTTAGTTAAGGTGTGAGAGCCAAAATGAACTTTTTATGGCTTTAAATGCATTTTCAGCCTGATTGTACACTTCAGGTGAAAATGTCAAAATCTTCAAAATGAGCAAAAGCACAATGAAATTAATGCTTGAATCATCTTCATTTTGCTAAAATACACTAATGACAGCAAAAAGTTTGAGTCTACAACATTTAGTTAAGGTGTGAGAGCCAAAATGAACTTTTTATGGCTTTAAATGCATTTTCAGCCCGATTGTACACTTCAGGTGAAAATGTCAAAATCTTCAAAATGAGCAAAAGCACTATAAAATTAATGCTTGAATCATCTTCATTTTGCTAAAATATACTAATGACAGCAAAAAGTTTGAGTCTACAACATTTAGTTAAGGTGTGAGAGCCAAAATGAACTTTTTATTGCTTTAAACGCGTTTTCAGCCCCTAATTGTACACTTCAGGTGAAAAATTCAAAATCTTCAAAATGAGCAAAAGCACAATGAAATTAATGCTTGAATCATCTTCATTTTGCTAAAATACACTAATGACAGCAAAAAGTTTGAATCTACAACATTTAGTTAAGGTGTGAGAGCCAAAATGAACTTTTTATTGCTTTAAATGCATTTTCAGCCCGATTGTACACTTCAGGTAAAAATGTCAAAATCTTCAAAATGAGCAAAAGCACAATGAAATTAATGCTTGAATCATCTTCATTTTGCTAAAATACACTAATGACAGCAAAAAGTTTGAGTCTACAACATTTAGTTAAGGTGTGAGAGCCAAAATGAACTTTTTATGGCTTTAAATGCATTTTCAGCCTGATTGTACACTTCAGGTGAAAATGTCAAAATCTTCAAAATGAGCAAAAGCACAATGAAATTAATGCTTGAATCATCTTCATTTTGCTAACATACACTAATGACAGCAAAAAGTTTGAGTCTACAACATTTAGTTAAGGTGTGAGAGCCAAAATGAACTTTTTATGGCTTTAAATGCATTTTCAGCCCGATTGTACACTTCAGGTGAAAATGTCAAAATCTTCAAAATGAGCAAAAGCACAATAAAATTAATGCTTGAATCATCTTCATTTTGCTAAAATATACTAATGACAGCAAAAAGTTTGAGTCTACAACATTTAGTTAAGGTGTGAGAGCCAAAATGAACTTTTTATTGCTTTAAACGCGTTTTCAGCCCCTAATTGTACACTTCAGGTGAAAATGTCAAAATCTTCAAAATGAGCAAAAGCACAATGAAATTAATGCTTGAATCATCTTCATTTTGCTAAATTACACTAATGACAGCAAAAAGTTTGAGTCTACAACATTTAGTTAAGGTGTGAGAGCCAAAATGAACTTTTTATGGCTTTAAATGCATTTTCAGCCTGATTGTACACTTCAGGTGAAAATGTCAAAATCTTCAAAATGAGCAAAAGCACAATGAAATTAATGCTTGAATCATCTTCATTTTGCTAAAATACACTAATGACAGCAAAAAGTTTGAGTCTACAACATTTAGTTAAGGTGTGAGAGCCAAAATGAACTTTTTATGGCTTTAAATGCATTTTCAGCCCGATTGTACACTTCAGGTGAAAATGTCAAAATCTTCAAAATGAGCAAAAGCACTATAAAATTAATGCTTGAATCATCTTCATTTTGCTAAAATATACTAATGACAGCAAAAAGTTTGAGTCTACAACATTTAGTTAAGGTGTGAGAGCCAAAATGAACTTTTTATTGCTTTAAACGCGTTTTCAGCCCCTAATTGTACACTTCAGGTGAAAAATTCAAAATCTTCAAAATGAGCAAAAGCACAATGAAATTAATGCTTGAATCATCTTCATTTTGCTAAAATACACTAATGACAGCAAAAAGTTTGAATCTACAACATTTAGTTAAGGTGTGAGAGCCAAAATGAACTTTTTATTGCTTTAAATGCATTTTCAGCCCGATTGTACACTTCAGGTAAAAATGTCAAAATCTTCAAAATGAGCAAAAGCACAATGAAATTAATGCTTGAATCATCTTCATTTCGCTAAAATACACTAATGACAGCAAAAAGTTTGAGTCTACAACATTTAGTTAAGGTGTGAGAGCCAAAATGAACTTTTTATGGCTTTAAATGCATTTTCAGCCCGATTGTACACTTCAGGTGAAAATGTCAAAATCTTCAAAATGAGCAAAAGCACAATAAAATTAATGCTTGAATCATCTTCATTTTGCTAAAATATACTAATGACAGCAAAAAGTTTGAGTCTACAACATTTAGTTAAGGTGTGAGAGCCAAAATGAACTTTTTATTGCTTTAAACGCGTTTTCAGCCCCTAATTGTACACTTCAGGTGAAAATGTCAAAATCTTCAAAATGAGCAAAAGCACAATGAAATTAATGCTTGAATCATCTTCATTTTGCTAAATTACACTAATGACAGCAAAAAGTTTGAGTCTACAACAGTTAGTTAAGGTGTGAGAGCCAAAATGAACTTTTTATGGCTTTAAATGCATTTTCAGCCTGATTGTACACTTCAGGTGAAAATGTCAAAATCTTCAAAATGAGCAAAAGCACAATGAAATTAATGCTTGAATCATCTTCATTTTGCTAACATACACTAATGACAGCAAAAAGTTTGAGTCTACAACATTTAGTTAAGGTGTGAGAGCCAAAATGAACTTTTTATGGCTTTAAATGCATTTTCAGCCTGATTGTACACTTCAGGTGAAAATGTCAAAATCTTCAAAATGAGCAAAAGCACAATGAAATTAATGCTTGAATCATCTTCATTTTGCTAAAATATACTAATGACAGCAAAAAGTTTGAGTCTACAACATTTAGTTAAGGTGTGAGAGCCAAAATGAACTTTTTATGGCTTTAAATGCATTTTCAGCCTGATTGTACACTTCAGGTGAAAATGTCAAAATCTTCAAAATGAGCAAAAGCACAATGAAATTAATGCTTGAATCATCTTCATTTTGCTAAAATACACTAATGACAGCAAAAAGTTTGAGTCTACAACATTTAGTTAAGGTGTGAGAGCCAAAATGAACTTTTTATGGCTTTAAATGCATTTTCAGCCTGATTGTACACTTCAGGTGAAAATGTCAAAATCTTCAAAATGAGCAAAAGCACAATGAAATTAATGCTTGAATCATCTTCATTTTGCTAAAATACACTAATGACAGCAAAAAGTTTGAGTCTACAACATTTAGTTAAGGTGTGAGAGCCAAAATAAACTTTTTATGGCTTTAAATGCATTTTCAGCCTGATTGTACACTTCAGGTGAAAATGTCAAAATCTTCAAAATGAGCAAAAGCACAATGAAATTAATGCTTGAATCATCTTCATTTTGCTAAAATACACTAATGACAGCAAAAAGTTTGAGTCTACAACATTTAGTTAAGGTGTGAGAGCCAAAATGAACTTTTTATGGCTTTAAATGCATTTTCAGCCTGATTGTACACTTCAGGTGAAAATGTCAAAATCTTCAAAATGAGCAAAAGCACAATGAAATTAATGCTTGAATCATCTTCATTTTGCTAACATACACTAATGACAGCAAAAAGTTTGAGTCTACAACATTTAGTTAAGGTGTGAGAGCCAAAATGAACTTTTTATTGCTTTAAACGCGTTTTCAGCCCCTAATTGTACACTTCAGGTGAAAATGTCAAAATCTTCAAAATGAGCAAAAGCACAATGAAATTAATGCTTGAATCATCTTCATTTTGCTAAAATATACTAATGACAGCAAAAAGTTTGAGTCTACAACATTTAGTTTAGGTGTGAGAGCCAAAATGAACTTTTTATTGCTTTAAATGCATTTTCAGCCTGATTGTACACTTCAGGTGAAAATGTCAAAATCTTCAAAATGAGCAAAAGCACAATGAAATTAATGCTTCAATCATCTTCATTTTGCTAACATACACTAATGACAGCAAAAAGTTTGAGTCTACAACATTTAGTTAAGGTGTGAGAGCCAAAATGAACTTTTTATGGCTTTAAATGCATTTTCAGCCCGATTGTACACTTCAGGTGAAAATGTCAAAATCTTCAAAATGAGCAAAAGCACAATAAAATTAATGCTTGAATCATCTTTATTTTGCTAAAATATACTAATGACAGCAAAAAGTTTGAGTCTACAACATTTAGTTAAGGTGTGAGAGCCAAAATGAACTTTTTATGGCTTTAAATGCATTTTCAGCCCGATTGTACACTTCAGGTGAAAATGTCAAAATCTTCAAAATGAGCAAAAGCACAATGAAATTAATGCTTGAATCATCTTCATTTTGCTAAAATACACTAATGGCAGCAAAAAGTTTGAGTCTACAACATTTAGTTAAGGTGTGAGAGCCAAAATGAACTTTTTATTGCTTTAAACGCGTTTTCAGCCCCTAATTGTACACTTCAGGTGAAAATGTCAAAATCTTCAAAATGAGCAAAAGCACAATGAAATTAATGCTTGAATCATCTTCATTTTGCTAAAATACACTAATGACAGCAAAAAGTTTGAGTCTACAACATTTAGTTAAGGTGTGAGAGCCAAAATGAACTTTTTATGGCTTTAAATGCATTTTCAGCCTGATTGTACACTTCAGGTGAAAATGTCAAAATCTTCAAAATGAGCAAAAGCACAATGAAATTAATGCTTGAATCATCTTCATTTTGCTAACATACACTAATGACAGCAAGAAGTTTGAGTCTACAACATTTAGTTAAGGTGTGAGAGCCAAAATGAACTTTTTATGGCTTTAAATGCATTTTCAGCCCGATTGTACACTTCAGGTGAAAATGTCAAAATCTTCAAAATGAGCAAAAGCACAATGAAATTAATGCTTGAATCATCTTCATTTTGCTAAAATACACTAATGACAGCAAAAAGTTTGAGTCTACAACATTTAGTTAAGGTGTGAGAGCCAAAATGAACTTTTTATGGCTTTAAATGCATTTTCAGCCTGATTGTACACTTCAGGTGAAAATGTCAAAATCTTCAAAATGAGCAAAAGCACAATGAAATTAATGCTTGAATCATCTTCATTTTGCTAAAATACACTAATGACAGCAAAAAGTTTGAGTCTACAACATTTAGTTAAGGTGTGAGAGCCAAAATGAACTTTTTATGGCTTTAAATGCATTTTCAGCCTGATTGTACACTTCAGGTGAAAATGTCAAAATCTTCAAAATGAGCAAAAGCACAATGAAATTAATGCTTGAATCATCTTCATTTTGCTAACATACACTAATGACAGCAAGAAGTTTGAGTCTACAACATTTAGTTAAGGTGTGAGAGCCAAAATGAACTTTTTATGGCTTTAAATGCATTTTCAGCCCGATTGTACACTTCAGGTGAAAATGTCAAAAACCTCAAAATGAGCAAAAGCACAATGAAATTAATGCTTGAATCATCTTCATTTTGCTAAAATACACTAATGACAGCAAAAAGTTTGAGTCTACAACATTTAGTTAAGGTGTGAGAGCCAAAATGAACTTTTTATGGCTTTAAATGCATTTTCAGCCTGATTGTACACTTCAGGTGAAAATGTCAAAATCTTCAAAATGAGCAAAAGCACAATGAAATTAATGCTTGAATCATCTTCATTTTGCTAACATACACTAATGACAGCAAAAAGTTTGAGTCTACAACATTTAGTTAAGGTGTGAGAGCCAAAATGAACTTTTTATGGCTTTAAATGCATTTTCAGCCCGATTGTACACTTCAGGTGAAAATGTCAAAATCTTCAAAATGAGCAAAAGCACAATAAAATGAATGCTTGAATCATCTTCATTTTGCTAAAATATACTAATGACAGCAAAAAGTTTGAGTCTACAACATTTAGTTAAGGTGTGAGAGCCAAAATGAACTTTTTATTGCTTTAAACGCGTTTTCAGCCCCTAATTGTACACTTCAGGTGAAAATGTCAAAATCTTCAAAATGAGCAAAAGCACAATGAAATTAATGCTTGAATCATCTTCATTTTGCTAACATACACTAATGACAGCAAAAAGTTTGAGTCTACAACATTTAGTTAAGGTGTGAGAGCCAAAATGAACTTTTTATGGCTTTAAATGCATTTTCAGCCCGATTGTACACTTCAGGTGAAAATGTCAAAATCTTCAAAATGAGCAAAAGCACAATAAAATGAATGCTTGAATCATCTTCATTTTGCTAAAATATACTAATGACAGCAAAAAGTTTGAGTCTACAACATTTAGTTAAGGTGTGAGAGCCAAAATGAACTTTTTATGGCTTTAAATGCATTTTCAGCCCGATTGTACACTTCAGGTGAAAATGTCAAAATCTTCAAAATGAGCAAAAGCACAATAAAATTAATGCTTGAATCATCTTCATTTTGCTAAAATATACTAATGACAGCAAAAAGTTTGAGTCTACAACATTTAGTTAAGGTGTGAGAGCCAAAATGAACTTTTTATTGCTTTAAACGCGTTTTCAGCCCCTAATTGTACACTTCAGGTGAAAATGTCAAAATCTTCAAAATGAGAAAAAGCACAATGAAATTAATGCTTGAATCATCTTCATTTTGCTAAAATACACTAATGACAGCAAAAAGTTGGGGTCTACAACATTTAGTTAAGGTGTGAGAGCCAAAATGAACTTTTTATGGCTTTAAATGCATTTTCAGCCTGATTGTACACTTCAGGTGAAAATGTCAAAATCTTCAAAATGAGCAAAAGCACAATGAAATTAATGCTTGAATCATCTTCATTTTGCTAAAATACACTAATGACAGCAAAAAGTTTGAGTCTACAACATTTAGTTAAGGTGTGAGAGCCAAAATGAACTTTTTATGGCTTTAAATGCATTTTCAGCCCGATTGTACACTTCAGGTGAAAATGTCAAAATCTTCAAAATGAGCAAAAGCACAATGAAATTAATGCTTGAATCATCTTCATTTTGCTAAAATACACTAATGACAGCAACAAGTTTGAGTCTACAACATTTAGTTAAGGTGTGAGAGCCAAAATGAACTTTTTATGGCTTTAAATGCATTTTCAGCCCGATTGTACACTTCAGGTGAAAATGTCAAAATCTTCAAAATGAGCAAAAGCACAATACAATTAATGCTTGAATCATCTTCATTTTGCTAAAATATACTAATGACAGCAAAAAGTTTGAGTCTACAACATTTAGTTAAGGTGTGAGAGCCAAAATGAACTTTTTATTGCTTTAAACGCGTTTTCAGCCCCTAATTGTACACTTCAGGTGAAAATGTCAAAATCTTCAAAATGAGCAAAAGCACAATGAAATTAATGCTTGAATCATCTTCATTTTGCTAAAATACACTAATGACAGCAAAAAGTTTGAGTCTACAACATTTAGTTAAGGTGTGAGAGCCAAAATGAACTTTTTATGGCTTTAAATGCATTTTCAGCCTGATTGTACACTTCAGGTGAAAATGTCAAAATCTTCAAAATGAGCAAAAGCACAATGAAATTAATGCTTGAATCATCTTCATTTTGCTAACATACACTAATGACAGCAAGAAGTTTGAGTCTACAACATTTAGTTAAGGTGTGAGAGCCAAAATGAACTTTTTATGGCTTTAAATGCATTTTCAGCCCGATTGTACACTTCAGGTGAAAATGTCAAAATCTTCAAAATGAGCAAAAGCACAATGAAATTAATGCTTGAATCATCTTCATTTTGCTAAAATACACTAATGACAGCAAAAAGTTTGAGTCTACAACATTTAGTTAAGGTGTGAGAGCCAAAATGAACTTTTTATGGCTTTAAATGCATTTTCAGCCTGATTGTACACTTCAGGTGAAAATGTCAAAATCTTCAAAATGAGCAAAAGCACAATAAAATGAATGCTTGAATCATCTTCATTTTGCTAAAATATACTAATGACAGCAAAAAGTTTGAGTCTACAACATTTAGTTAAGGTGTGAGAGCCAAAATGAACTTTTTATTGCTTTAAACGCGTTTTCAGCCCCTAATTGTACACTTCAGGTGAAAATGTCAAAATCTTCAAAATGAGCAAAAGCACAATGAAATTAATGCTTGAATCATCTTCATTTTGCTAAAATACACTAATGACAGCAAAAAGTTTGAGTCTACAACATTTAGTTAAGGTGTGAGAGCCAAAATTAACTTTTTATGGCTTTAAATGCATTTTCAGCCTGATTGTACACTTCAGGTGAAAATGTCAAAATCTTCAAAATGAGCAAAAGCACAATGAAATTAATGCTTGAATCATCTTCATTTTGCTAACATACACTAATGACAGCAAGAAGTTTGAGTCTACAACATTTAGTTAAGGTGTGAGAGCCAAAATGAACTTTTTATGGCTTTAAATGCATTTTCAGCCCGATTGTACACTTCAGGTGAAAATGTCAAAATCTTCAAAATGAGCAAAAGCACAATGAAATTAATGCTTGAATCATCTTCATTTTGCTAAAATACACTAATGACAGCAAAAAGTTTGAGTCTACAACATGTAGTTAAGGTGTGAGAGCCAAAATGAACTTTTTATGGCTTTAAATGCATTTTCAGCCTGATTGTACACTTCAGGTGAAAATGTCAAAATCTTCAAAATGAGCAAAAGCACAATGAAATTAATGCTTGAATCATCTTCATTTTGCTAACATACACTAATGACAGCAAAAAGTTTGAGTCTACAACATTTAGTTAAGGTGTGAGAGCCAAAATGAACTTTTTATGGCTTTAAATGCATTTTCAGCCCGATTGTACACTTCAGGTGAAAATGTCAAAATCTTCAAAATGAGCAAAAGCACAATAAAATGAATGCTTGAATCATCTTCATTTTGCTAAAATATACTAATGACAGCAAAAAGTTTGAGTCTACAACATTTAGTTAAGGTGTGAGAGCCAAAATGAACTTTTTATTGCTTTAAACGCGTTTTCAGCCCCTAATTGTACACTTCAGGTGAAAATGTCAAAATCTTCAAAATGAGCAAAAGCACAATGAAATTAATGCTTGAATCATCTTCATTTTGCTAACATACACTAATGACAGCAAAAAGTTTGAGTCTACAACATTTAGTTAAGGTGTGAGAGCCAAAATGAACTTTTTATGGCTTTAAATGCATTTTCAGCCCGATTGTACACTTCAGGTGAAAATGTCAAAATCTTCAAAATGAGCAAAAGCACAATAAAATTAATGCTTGAATCATCTTCATTTTGCTAACATACACTAATGACAGCAAAAAGTTTGAGTCTACAACATTTAGTTAAGGTGTGAGAGCCAAAATGAACTTTTAATGGCTTTAAATGCATTTTCAGCCCGATTGTACACTTCAGGTGAAAATGTCAAAATCTTCAAAATGAGCAAAAGCACAATAAAATTAATGCTTGAATCATCTTCATTTTGCTAAAATATACTAATGACAGCAAAAAGTTTGAGTCTACAACATTTAGTTAAGGTGTGAGAGCCAAAATGAACTTTTTATTGCTTTAAACGCGTTTTCAGCCCCTAATTGTACACTTCAGGTGAAAATGTCAAAATCTTCAAAATGAGAAAAAGCACAATGAAATTAATGCTTGAATCATCTTCATTTTGCTAAAATACACTAATGACAGCAAAAAGTTGGGGTCTACAACATTTAGTTAAGGTGTGAGAGCCAAAATGAACTTTTTATGGCTTTAAATGCATTTTCAGCCTGATTGTACACTTCAGGTGAAAATGTCAAAATCTTCAAAATGAGCAAAAGCACAATGAAATTAATGCTTGAATCATCTTCATTTTGCTAAAATACACTAATGACAGCAAAAAGTTTGAGTCTACAACATTTAGTTAAGGTGTGAGAGCCAAAATGAACTTTTTATGGCTTTAAATGCATTTTCAGCCCGATTGTACACTTCAGGTGAAAATGTCAAAATCTTCAAAATGAGCAAAAGCACAATGAAATTAATGCTTGAATCATCTTCATTTTGCTAAAATACACTAATGACAGCAACAAGTTTGAGTCTACAACATTTAGTTAAGGTGTGAGAGCCAAAATGAACTTTTTATGGCTTTAAATGCATTTTCAGCCCGATTGTACACTTCAGGTGAAAATGTCAAAATCTTCAAAATGAGCAAAAGCACAATAAAATTAATGCTTGAATCATCTTCATTTTGCTAAAATATACTAATGACAGCAAAAAGTTTGAGTCTACAACATTTAGTTAAGGTGTGAGAGCCAAAATGAACTTTTTATGGCTTTAAATGCATTTTCAGCCCCTAATTGTACACTTCAGGTGAAAATGTCAAAATCTTCAAAATGAGCAAAAGCACAATGAAATTAATGCTTGAATCATCTTCATTTTGCTAAAATACACTAATGACAGCAAAAAGTTTGAGTCTACAACATTTAGTTAAGGTGTGAGAGCCAAAATGAACTTTTTATGGCTTTAAATGCATTTTCAGCCCGATTGTACACTTCAGGTGAAAATGTCAAAATCTTCAAAATGAGCAAAAGCACAATAAAATTAATGCTTGAATCATCTTCATTTTGCTAAAATATACTAATGACAGCAAAAAGTTTGAGTCTACAACATTTAGTTAAGGTGTGAGAGCCAAAATGAACTTTTTATTGCTTTAAACGCGTTTTCAGCCCCTAATTGTACACTTCAGGTGAAAATGTCAAAATCTTCAAAATGAGAAAAAGCACAATGAAATTAATGCTTGAATCATCTTCATTTTGCTAAAATACACTAATGACAGCAAAAAGTTGGGGTCTACAACATTTAGTTAAGGTGTGAGAGCCAAAATGAACTTTTTATGGCTTTAAATGCATTTTCAGCCTGATTGTACACTTCAGGTGAAAATGTCAAAATCTTCAAAATGAGCAAAAGCACAATGAAATTAATGCTTGAATCATCTTCATTTTTCTAAAATACACTAATGACAGCAAAAAGTTTGAGTCTACAACACTTAGTTAAGGTGTGAGAGCCAAAATGAACTTTTTATGGCTTTAAATGCATTTTCAGCCCGATTGTACACTTCAGGTGAAAATGTCAAAATCTTCAAAATGAGCAAAAGCACAATGAAATTAATGCTTGAATCATCTTCATTTTGCTAAAATATACTAATGACAGCAAAAAGTTTGAGTCTACAACATTTAGTTAAGGTGTGAGAGCCAAAATGAACTTTTTATGGCTTTAAATGCATTTTCAGCCCGATTGTACACTTCAGGTGAAAATGTCAAAATCTTCAAAATGAGCAAAAGCACAATGAAATTAATGCTTGAATCATCTTCATTTTGCTAAAATATACTAATGACAGCAAAAAGTTTGAGTCTACAACATTTAGTTAAGGTGTGAGAGCCAAAATGAACTTTTTATTGCTTTAAACGCGTTTTCAGCCCCTAATTGTACACTTCAGGTGAAAATGTCAAAATCTTCAAAATGAGAAAAAGCACAATGAAATTAATGCTTGAATCATCTTCATTTTGCTAAAATACACTAATGACAGCAAAAAGTTGGGGTCTACAACATTTAGTTAAGGTGTGAGAGCCAAAATGAACTTTTTATGGCTTTAAATGCATTTTCAGCCTGATTGTACACTTCAGGTGAAAATGTCAAAATCTTCAAAATGAGCAAAAGCACAATGAAATTAATGCTTGAATCATCTTCATTTTTCTAAAATACACTAATGACAGCAAAAAGTTTGAGTCTACAACATTTAGTTAAGGTGTGAGAGCCAAAATGAACTTTTTATGGCTTTAAATGCATTTTCAGCCCGATTGTACACTTCAGGTGAAAATGTCAAAATCTTCAAAATGAGCAAAAGCACAATGAAATTAATGCTTGAATCATCTTCATTTTGCTAAAATATACTAATGACAGCAAAAAGTTTGAGTCTACAACATTTAGTTAAGGTGTGAGAGCCAAAATGAACTTTTTATGGCTTTAAATGCATTTTCAGCCCGATTGTACACTTCAGGTGAAAATGTCAAAATCTTCAAAATGAGCAAAAGCACAATGAAATTAATGCTTGAATCATCTTCATTTTGCTAAAATATACTAATGACAGCAAAAAGTTTGAGTCTACAACATTTAGTTAAGGTGTGAGAGCCAAAATGAACTTTTTATTGCTTTAAACGCGTTTTCAGCCCCTAATTGTACACTTCAGGTGAAAATGTCAAAATCTTCAAAATGAGCAAAAGCACAATGAAATTAATGCTTGAATCATCTTCATTTTGCTAAAATGCACTAATGACAGCAAAAAGTTTGAGTCTACAACATTTAGTTAAGGTGTGAGAGCCAAAATGAACTTTTTATGGCTTTAAATGCATTTTCAGCCTGATTGTACACTTCAGGTGAAAATGTCAAAATCTTCAAAATGAGCAAAAGCACAATGAAATTAATGCTTGAATCATCTTCATTTTGCTAACATACACTAATGACAGCAAGAAGTTTGAGTCTACAACATTTAGTTAAGGTGTGAGAGCCAAAATGAACTTTTTATGGCTTTAAATGCATTTTCAGCCCGATTGTACACTTCAGGTGAAAATGTCAAAATCTTCAAAATGAGCAAAAGCACAATGAAATTAATGCTTGAATCATCTTCATTTTGCTAAAATACACTAATGACAGCAAAAAGTTTGAGTCTACAACATTTAGTTAAGGTGTGAGAGCCAAAATGAACTTTTTATGGCTTTAAATGCATTTTCAGCCTGATTGTACACTTCAGGTGAAAATGTCAAAATCTTCAAAATGAGCAAAAGCACAATGAAATTAATGCTTGAATCATCTTCATTTTGCTAACATACACTAATGACAGCAAAAAGTTTGAGTCTACAACATTTAGTTAAGGTGTGAGAGCCAAAATGAACTTTTTATGGCTTTAAATGCATTTTCAGCCCGATTGTACACTTCAGGTGAAAATGTCAAAATCTTCAAAATGAGCAAAAGCACAATAAAATGAATGCTTGAATCATCTTCATTTTGCTAAAATATACTAATGACAGCAAAAAGTTTGAGTCTACAACATTTAGTTAAGGTGTGAGAGCCAAAATGAACTTTTTATTGCTTTAAACGCGTTTTCAGCCCCTAATTGTACACTTCAGGTGAAAATGTCAAAATCTTCAAAATGAGCAAAAGCACAATGAAATTAATGCTTGAATCATCTTCATTTTGCTAAAATACACTAATGACAGCAAAAAGTTTGAGTCTACAACATTTAGTTAAGGTGTGAGAGCCAAAATTAACTTTTTATGGCTTTAAATGCATTTTCAGCCTGATTGTACACTTCAGGTGAAAATGTCAAAATCTTCAAAATGAGCAAAAGCACAATGAAATTAATGCTTGAATCATCTTCATTTTGCTAACATACACTAATGACAGCAAGAAGTTTGAGTCTACAACATTTAGTTAAGGTGTGAGAGCCAAAATGAACTTTTTATGGCTTTAAATGCATTTTCAGCCCGATTGTACACTTCAGGTGAAAATGTCAAAATCTTCAAAATGAGCAAAAGCACAATGAAATTAATGCTTGAATCATCTTCATTTTGCTAAAATACACTAATGACAGCAAAAAGTTTGAGTCTACAACATTTAGTTAAGGTGTGAGAGCCAAAATGAACTTTTTATGGCTTTAAATGCATTTTCAGCCTGATTGTACACTTCAGGTGAAAATGTCAAAATCTTCAAAATGAGCAAAAGCACAATGAAATTAATGCTTGAATCATCTTCATTTTGCTAACATACACTAATGACAGCAAAAAGTTTGAGTCTACAACATTTAGTTAAGGTGTGAGAGCCAAAATGAACTTTTTATGGCTTTAAATGCATTTTCAGCCCGATTGTACACTTCAGGTGAAAATGTCAAAATCTTCAAAATGAGCAAAAGCACAATAAAATGAATGCTTGAATCATCTTCATTTTGCTAAAATATACTAATGACAGCAAAAAGTTTGAGTCTACAACATTTAGTTAAGGTGTGAGAGCCAAAATGAACTTTTTATTGCTTTAAACGCGTTTTCAGCCCCTAATTGTACACTTCAGGTGAAAATGTCAAAATCTTCAAAATGAGCAAAAGCACAATGAAATTAATGCTTGAATCATCTTCATTTTGCTAACATACACTAATGACAGCAAAAAGTTTGAGTCTACAACATTTAGTTAAGGTGTGAGAGCCAAAATGAACTTTTTATGGCTTTAAATGCATTTTCAGCCCGATTGTACACTTCAGGTGAAAATGTCAAAATCTTCAAAATGAGCAAAAGCACAATAAAATTAATGCTTGAATCATCTTCATTTTGCTAACATACACTAATGACAGCAAAAAGTTTGAGTCTACAACATTTAGTTAAGGTGTGAGAGCCAAAATGAACTTTTTATGGCTTTAAATGCATTTTCAGCCCGATTGTACACTTCAGGTGAAAATGTCAAAATCTTCAAAATGAGCAAAAGCACAATAAAATTAATGCTTGAATCATCTTCATTTTGCTAACATACACTAATGACAGCAAAAAGTTTGAGTCTACAACATTTAGTTAAGGTGTGAGAGCCAAAATGAACTTTTTATTGCTTTAAACGCGTTTTCAGCCCCTAATTGTACACTTCAGGTGAAAATGTCAAAATCTTCAAAATGAGAAAAAGCACAATGAAATTAATGCTTGAATCATCTTCATTTTGCTAAAATACACTAATGACAGCAAAAAGTTGGGGTCTACAACATTTAGTTAAGGTGTGAGAGCCAAAATGAACTTTTTATGGCTTTAAATGCATTTTCAGCCTGATTGTACACTTCAGGTGAAAATGTCAAAATCTTCAAAATGAGCAAAAGCACAATGAAATTAATGCTTGAATCATCTTCATTTTGCTAAAATACACTAATGACAGCAAAAAGTTTGAGTCTACAACATTTAGTTAAGGTGTGAGAGCCAAAATGAACTTTTTATGGCTTTAAATGCATTTTCAGCCCGATTGTACACTTCAGGTGAAAATGTCAAAATCTTCAAAATGAGCAAAAGCACAATGAAATTAATGCTTGAATCATCTTCATTTTGCTAAAATACACTAATGACAGCAACAAGTTTGAGTCTACAACATTTAGTTAAGGTGTGAGAGCCAAAATGAACTTTTTATGGCTTTAAATGCATTTTCAGCCCGATTGTACACTTCAGGTGAAAATGTCAAAATCTTCAAAATGAGCAAAAGCACAATAAAATTAATGCTTGAATCATCTTCATTTTGCTAAAATATACTAATGACAGCAAAAAGTTTGAGTCTACAACATTTAGTTAAGGTGTGAGAGCCAAAATGAACTTTTTATGGCTTTAAATGCATTTTCAGCCCCTAATTGTACACTTCAGGTGAAAATGTCAAAATCTTCAAAATGAGCAAAAGCACAATGAAATTAATGCTTGAATCATCTTCATTTTGCTAAAATACACTAATGACAGCAAAAAGTTTGAGTCTACAACATTTAGTTAAGGTGTGAGAGCCAAAATGAACTTTTTATGGCTTTAAATGCATTTTCAGCCTGATTGTACACTTCAGGTGAAAATGTCAAAATCTTCAAAATGAGCAAAAGCACAATGAAATTAATGCTTGAATCATCTTCATTTTGCTAACATACACTAATGACAGCAAAAAGTTTGAGTCTACAACATTTAGTTAAGGTGTGAGAGCCAAAATGAACTTTTTATGGCTTTAAATGCATTTTCAGCCCGATTGTACACTTCAGGTGAAAATGTCAAAATCTTCAAAATGAGCAAAAGCACAATGAAATTAATGCTTGAATCATCTTCATTTTGCTAAAATACACTAATGACAGCAAAAAGTTTGAGTCTACAACATTTAGTTAAGGTGTGAGAGCCAAAATGAACTTTTTATGGCTTTAAATGCATTTTCAGCCTGATTGTACACTTCAGGTGAAAATGTCAAAATCTTCAAAATGAGCAAAAGCACAATGAAATTAATGCTTGAATCATCTTCATTTTGCTAACATACACTAATGACAGCAAAAAGTTTGAGTCTACAACATTTAGTTAAGGTGTGAGAGCCAAAATGAACTTTTTATGGCTTTAAATGCATTTTCAGCCCGATTGTACACTTCAGGTGAAAATGTCAAAATCTTCAAAATGAGCAAAAGCACAATGAAATTAATGCTTGAATCATCTTCATTTTGCTAAAATACACTAATGACAGCAAAAAGTTTGAGTCTACAACATTTAGTTAAGGTGTGAGAGCCAAAATGAACTTTTTATGGCTTTAAATGCATTTTCAGCCTGATTGTACACTTCAGGTGAAAATGTCAAAATCTTCAAAATGAGCAAAAGCACAATGAAATTAATGCTTGAATCATCTTCATTTTGCTAAAATACACTAATGACAGCAAAAAGTTTGAGTCTACAACATTTAGTTAAGGTGTGAGAGCCAAAATGAACTTTTTATGGCTTTAAATGCATTTTCAGCCCGATTGTACACTTCAGGTGAAAATGTCAAAATCTTCAAAATGAGCAAAAGCACAATGAAATTAATGCTTGAATCATCTTCATTTTGCTAAAATATACTAATGACAGCAAAAAGTTTGAGTCTACAACATTTAGTTAAGGTGTGAGAGCCAAAATGAACTTTTTATTGCTTTAAACGCGTTTTCAGCCCCTAATTGTACACTTCAGGTGAAAATGTCAAAATCTTCAAAATGAGAAAAAGCACAATGAAATTAATGCTTGAATCATCTTCATTTTGCTAAAATACACTAATGACAGCAAAAAGTTGGGGTCTACAACATTTAGTTAAGGTGTGAGAGCCAAAATGAACTTTTTATGGCTTTAAATGCATTTTCAGCCTGATTGTACACTTCAGGTGAAAATGTCAAAATCTTCAAAATGAGCAAAAGCACAATGAAATTAATGCTTGAATCATCTTCATTTTGCTAAAATACACTAATGACAGCAAAAAGTTTGAGTCTACAACATTTAGTTAAGGTGTGAGAGCCAAAATGAACTTTTTATGGCTTTAAATGCATTTTCAGCCCGATTGTACACTTCAGGTGAAAATGTCAAAATCTTCAAAATGAGCAAAAGCACAATGAAATTAATGCTTGAATCATCTTCATTTTGCTAAAATACACTAATGACAGCAACAAGTTTGAGTCTACAACATTTAGTTAAGGTGTGAGAGCCAAAATGAACTTTTTATGGCTTTAAATGCATTTTCAGCCCGATTGTACACTTCAGGTGAAAATGTCAAAATCTTCAAAATGAGCAAAAGCACAATAAAATTAATGCTTGAATCATCTTCATTTTGCTAAAATATACTAATGACAGCAAAAAGTTTGAGTCTACAACATTTAGTTAAGGTGTGAGAGCCAAAATGAACTTTTTATGGCTTTAAATGCATTTTCAGCCCCTAATTGTACACTTCAGGTGAAAATGTCAAAATCTTCAAAATGAGCAAAAGCACAATGAAATTAATGCTTGAATCATCTTCATTTTGCTAAAATACACTAATGACAGCAAAAAGTTTGAGTCTACAACATTTAGTTAAGGTGTGAGAGCCAAAATGAACTTTTTATGGCTTTAAATGCATTTTCAGCCTGATTGTACACTTCAGGTGAAAATGTCAAAATCTTCAAAATGAGCAAAAGCACAATGAAATTAATGCTTGAATCATCTTCATTTTGCTAACATACACTAATGACAGCAAAAAGTTTGAGTCTACAACATTTAGTTAAGGTGTGAGAGCCAAAATGAACTTTTTATGGCTTTAAATGCATTTTCAGCCCGATTGTACACTTCAGGTGAAAATGTCAAAATCTTCAAAATGAGCAAAAGCACAATGAAATTAATGCTTGAATCATCTTCATTTTGCTAAAATACACTAATGACAGCAAAAAGTTTGAGTCTACAACATTTAGTTAAGGTGTGAGAGCCAAAATGAACTTTTTATGGCTTTAAATGCATTTTCAGCCTGATTGTACACTTCAGGTGAAAATGTCAAAATCTTCAAAATGAGCAAAAGCACAATGAAATTAATGCTTGAATCATCTTCATTTTGCTAACATACACTAATGACAGCAAAAAGTTTGAGTCTACAACATTTAGTTAAGGTGTGAGAGCCAAAATGAACTTTTTATGGCTTTAAATGCATTTTCAGCCCGATTGTACACTTCAGGTGAAAATGTCAAAATCTTCAAAATGAGCAAAAGCACAATAAAATGAATGCTTGAATCATCTTCATTTTGCTAAAATATACTAATGACAGCAAAAAGTTTGAGTCTACAACATTTAGTTAAGGTGTGAGAGCCAAAATGAACTTTTTATTGCTTTAAACGCGTTTTCAGCCCCTAATTGTACACTTCAGGTGAAAATGTCAAAATCTTCAAAATGAGCAAAAGCACAATGAAATTAATGCTTGAATCATCTTCATTTTGCTAACATACACTAATGACAGCAAAAAGTTTGAGTCTACAACATTTAGTTAAGGTGTGAGAGCCAAAATGAACTTTTTATGGCTTTAAATGCATTTTCAGCCCGATTGTACACTTCAGGTGAAAATGTCAAAATCTTCAAAATGAGCAAAAGCACAATAAAATTAATGCTTGAATCATCTTCATTTTGCTAACATACACTAATGACAGCAAAAAGTTTGAGTCTACAACATTTAGTTAAGGTGTGAGAGCCAAAATGAACTTTTTATGGCTTTAAATGCATTTTCAGCCCGATTGTACACTTCAGGTGAAAATGTCAAAATCTTCAAAATGAGCAAAAGCACAATAAAATTAATGCTTGAATCATCTTCATTTTGCTAAAATATACTAATGACAGCAAAAAGTTTGAGTCTACAACATTTAGTTAAGGTGTGAGAGCCAAAATGAACTTTTTATTGCTTTAAACGCGTTTTCAGCCCCTAATTGTACACTTCAGGTGAAAATGTCAAAATCTTCAAAATGAGCAAAAGCACAATGAAATTAATGCTTGAATCATCTTCATTTTGCTAAAATACACTAATGACAGCAAAAAGTTGGGGTCTACAACATTTAGTTAAGGTGTGAGAGCCAAAATGAACTTTTTATGGCTTTAAATGCATTTTCAGCCTGATTGTACACTTCAGGTGAAAATGTCAAAATCTTCAAAATGAGCAAAAGCACAATGAAATTAATGCTTGAATCATCTTCATTTTGCTAAAATACACTAATGACAGCAAAAAGTTTGAGTCTACAACATTTAGTTAAGGTGTGAGAGCCAAAATGAACTTTTTATGGCTTTAAATGCATTTTCAGCCCGATTGTACACTTCAGGTGAAAATGTCAAAATCTTCAAAATGAGCAAAAGCACAATAAAATTAATGCTTGAATCATCTTCATTTTGCTAAAATATACTAATGACAGCAAAAAGTTTGAGTCTACAACATTTAGTTAAGGTGTGAGAGCCAAAATGAACTTTTTATGGCTTTAAATGCATTTTCAGCCCCTAATTGTACACTTCAGGTGAAAATGTCAAAATCTTCAAAATGAGCAAAAGCACAATGAAATTAATGCTTGAATCATCTTCATTTTGCTAAAATACACTAATGACAGCAAAAAGTTTGAGTCTACAACATTTAGTTAAGGTGTGAGAGCCAAAATGAACTTTTTATGGCTTTAAATGCATTTTCAGCCTGATTGTACACTTCAGGTGAAAATGTCAAAATCTTCAAAATGAGCAAAAGCACAATGAAATTAATGCTTGAATCATCTTCATTTTGCTAACATACACTAATGACAGCAAAAAGTTTGAGTCTACAACATTTAGTTAAGGTGTGAGAGCCAAAATGAACTTTTTATGGCTTTAAATGCATTTTCAGCCCGATTGTACACTTCAGGTGAAAATGTCAAAATCTTCAAAATGAGCAAAAGCACAATGAAATTAATGCTTGAATCATCTTCATTTTGCTAAAATACACTAATGACAGCAAAAAGTTTGAGTCTACAACATTTAGTTAAGGTGTGAGAGCCAAAATGAACTTTTTATGGCTTTAAATGCATTTTCAGCCTGATTGTACACTTCAGGTGAAAATGTCAAAATCTTCAAAATGAGCAAAAGCACAATGAAATTAATGCTTGAATCATCTTCATTTTGCTAACATACACTAATGACAGCAAAAAGTTTGAGTCTACAACATTTAGTTAAGGTGTGAGAGCCAAAATGAACTTTTTATGGCTTTAAATGCATTTTCAGCCCGATTGTACACTTCAGGTGAAAATGTCAAAATCTTCAAAATGAGCAAAAGCACAATGAAATTAATGCTTGAATCATCTTCATTTTGCTAAAATACACTAATGACAGCAAAAAGTTTGAGTCTACAACATTTAGTTAAGGTGTGAGAGCCAAAATGAACTTTTTATGGCTTTAAATGCATTTTCAGCCTGATTGTACACTTCAGGTGAAAATGTCAAAATCTTCAAAATGAGCAAAAGCACAATGAAATTAATGCTTGAATCATCTTCATTTTGCTAAAATACACTAATGACAGCAAAAAGTTTGAGTCTACAACATTTAGTTAAGGTGTGAGAGCCAAAATGAACTTTTTATGGCTTTAAATGCAATTTCAGCCCGATTGTACACTTCAGGTGAAAATGTCAAAATCTTCAAAATGAGCAAAAGCACAATGAAATTAATGCTTGAAACATCTTCATTTTGCTAAAATACACTAATGACAGCAAAAAGTTTGAGTCTACAACATTTAGTTAAGGTGTGAGAGCCAAAATGAACTTTTTATGGCTTTAAATGCATTTTCAGCCCGATTGTACACTTCAGGTGAAAATGTCAAAATCTTCAAAATGAGCAAAAGCACAATAAAATTAATGCTTGAATCATCTTCATTTTGCTAAAATATACTAATGACAGCAAAAAGTTTGAGTCTACAACATTTAGTTAAGGTGTGAGAGCCAAAATGAACTTTTTATTGCTTTAAACGCGTTTTCAGCCCCTAATTGTACACTTCAGGTGAAAATGTCAAAATCTTCAAAATGAGCAAAAGCACAATGAAATTAATGCTTGAATCATCTTCATTTTGCTAAAATACACTAATGACAGCAAAAAGTTTGAGTCTACAACATTTAGTTAAGGTGTGAGAGCCAAAATGAACTTTTTATGGCTTTAAATGCATTTTCAGCCTGATTGTACACTTCAGGTGAAAATGTCAAAATCTTCAAAATGAGCAAAAGCACAATGAAATTAATGCTTGAATCATCTTCATTTTGCTAACATACACTAATGACAGCAAAAAGTTTGAGTCTACAACATTTAGTTAAGGTGTGAGAGCCAAAATGAACTTTTTATGGCTTTAAATGCATTTTCAGCCCGATTGTACACTTCAGGTGAAAATGTCAAAATCTTCAAAATGAGCAAAAGCACAATGAAATTAATGCTTGAATCATCTTCATTTTGCTAAAATACACTAATGACAGCAAAAAGTTTGAGTCTACAACATTTAGTTAAGGTGTGAGAGCCAAAATGAACTTTTTATGGCTTTAAATGCATTTTCAGCCTGATTGTACACTTCAGGTGAAAATGTCAAAATCTTCAAAATGAGCAAAAGCACAATGAAATTAATGCTTGAATCATCTTCATTTTGCTAAAATACACTAATGACAGCAAAAAGTTTGAGTCTACAACATTTAGTTAAGGTGTGAGAGCCAAAATGAACTTTTTATGGCTTTAAATGCATTTTCAGCCCGATTGTACACTTCAGGTGAAAATGTCAAAATCTTCAAAATGAGCAAAAGCACAATAAAATTAATGCTTGAATCATGTTCATTTTGCTAAAATATACTAATGACAGCAAAAAGTTTGAGTCTACAACATTTAGTTAAGGTGTGAGAGCCAAAATGAACTTTTTATTGCTTTAAACGCGTTTTCAGCCCCTAATTGTACACTTCAGGTGAAAATGTCAAAATCTTCAAAATGAGCAAAAGCACAATGAAATTAATGCTTGAATCATCTTCATTTTGCTAAAATACACTAATGACAGCAAAAAGTTTGAGTCTACAACATTTAGTTAAGGTGTGAGAGCCAAAATGAACTTTTTATGGCTTTAAATGCATTTTCAGCCTGATTGTACACTTCAGGTGAAAATGTCAAAATCTTCAAAATGAGCAAAAGCACAATGAAATTAATGCTTGAATCATCTTCATTTTGCTAACATACACTAATGACAGCAAAAAGTTTGAGTCTACAACATTTAGTTAAGGTGTGAAGCCAAAATGAACTTTTTATGGCTTTAATAAATGCATTTTCAGCCCGATTGTACACTTCAGGTGAAAATGTCAAAATCTTCAAAATGAGCAAAAGCACAATGAAATTAATGCTTGAATCATCTTCATTTTGCTAAAATACACTAATGACAGCAAAAAGTTTGAGTCTACAACATTTAGTTAAGGTGTGAGAGCCAAAATGAACTTTTTATGGCTTTAAATGCATTTTCAGCCTGATTGTACACTTCAGGTGAAAATGTCAAAATCTTCAAAATGAGCAAAAGCACAATGAAATTAATGATTGAATCATCTTCATTTTGCTAACATACACTAATGACAGCAAAAAGTTTGAGTCTACAACATTTAGTTAAGGTGTGAGAGCCAAAATGAACTTTTTATGGCTTTAAATGCATTTTCAGCCTGATTGTACACTTCAGGTGAAAATGTCAAAATCTTCAAAATGAGCAAAAGCACAATGAAATTAATGCTTGAATCATCTTCATTTTGCTAAAGTACACTAATGACAGCAAAAAGTTTGAGTCTACAACATTTAGTTAAGGTGTGAGAGCCAAAATGAACTTTTTATGGCTTTAAATGCATTTTCAGCCTGATTGTACACTTCAGGTGAAAATGTCAAAATCTTCAAAATGAGCAAAAGCACAATGAAATTAATGCTTGAATCATCTTCATTTTGCTAAAATATACTAATGACAGCAAAAAGTTTGAGTCTACAACATTTAGTTAAGGTGTGAGAGCCAAAATGAACTTTTTATTGCTTTAAACGCGTTTTCAGCCCCTAATTGTACACTTCAGGTGAAAATGTCAAAATCTTCAAAATGAGCAAAAGCACAATGAAATTAATGCTTGAATCATCTTCATTTTGCTAACATACACTAATGACAGCAAAAAGTTTGAGTCTACAACATTTAGTTAAGGTGTGAGAGCCAAAATGAACTTTTTATGGCTTTAAATGCATTTTCAGCCTTATTGTACACTTCAGGTGAAAATGTCAAAATCTTCAAAATGAGCAAAAGCACAATGAAATTAATGCTTGAATCATCTTCATTTTGCTAACATACACTAATGACAGCAAAAAGTTTGAGTCTACATCATTTAGTTAAGGTGTGAGAGCCAAAATGAACTTTTTATGGCATTAAATGCATTTTCAGCCCGATTGTACACTTCAGGTGAAAATGTCAAAATCTTCAAAATGAGCAAAAGCACAATAAAATGAATGCTTGAATCATCTTCATTTTGCTAAAATATACTAATGACAGCAAAAAGTTTGAGTCTACAACATTTAGTTAAGGTGTGAGAGCCAAAATGAACTTTTTATTGCTTTAAACGCGTTTTCAGCCCCTAATTGTACACTTCAGGTGAAAATGTCAAAATTTTCAAAATGAGCAAAAGCACAATGAAATTAATGCTTGAATCATCTTCATTTTGCTAAAATACACTAATGACAGCAAAAAGTTTGAGTCTACAACATTTAGTTAAGGTGTGAGAGCCAAAATGAACTTTTTATGGCTTTAAATGCATTTTCAGCCCGATTGTACACTTCAGGTGAAAATGTCAAAATCTTCAAAATGAGCAAAAGCACAATAAAATTAATGCTTGAATCATCTTCATTTTGCTAAAATACACTAATGACAGCAAAAAGTTTGAGTCTACAACATTTAGTTAAGGTGTGAGAGCCAAAATGAACTTTTTATGGCTTTAAATGCATTTTCAGCCTGATTGTACACTTCAGGTGAAAATGTCAAAATCTTCAAAATGAGCAAAAGCACAATGAAATTAATGCTTGAATCATCTTCATTTTGCTAACATACACTAATGACAGCAAAAAGTTTGAGTCTACAACATTTAGTTAAGGTGTGAAGCCAAAATGAACTTTTTATGGCTTTAATAAATGCATTTTCAGCCCGATTGTACACTTCAGGTGAAAATGTCAAAATCTTCAAAATGAGCAAAAGCACAATGAAATTAATGCTTGAATCATCTTCATTTTGCTAAAATACACTAATGACAGCAAAAAGTTTGAGTCTACAACATTTAGTTAAGGTGTGAGAGCCAAAATGAACTTTTTATGGCTTTAAATGCATTTTCAGCCTGATTGTACACTTCAGGTGAAAATGTCAAAATCTTCAAAATGAGCAAAAGCACAATGAAATTAATGATTGAATCATCTTCATTTTGCTAACATACACTAATGACAGCAAAAAGTTTGAGTCTACAACATTTAGTTAAGGTGTGAGAGCCAAAATGAACTTTTTATGGCTTTAAATGCATTTTCAGCCTGATTGTACACTTCAGGTGAAAATGTCAAAATCTTCAAAATGAGCAAAAGCACAATGAAATTAATGCTTGAATCATCTTCATTTTGCTAAAGTACACTAATGACAGCAAAAAGTTTGAGTCTACAACATTTAGTTAAGGTGTGAGAGCCAAAATGAACTTTTTATGGCTTTAAATGCATTTTCAGCCTGATTGTACACTTCAGGTGAAAATGTCAAAATCTTCAAAATGAGCAAAAGCACAATGAAATTAATGCTTGAATCATCTTCATTTTGCTAAAATATACTAATGACAGCAAAAAGTTTGAGTCTACAACATTTAGTTAAGGTGTGAGAGCCAAAATGAACTTTTTATTGCTTTAAACGCGTTTTCAGCCCCTAATTGTACACTTCAGGTGAAAATGTCAAAATCTTCAAAATGAGCAAAAGCACAATGAAATTAATGCTTGAATCATCTTCATTTTGCTAAAATACACTAATGACAGCAAAAAGTTTGAGTCTACAACATTTAGTTAAGGTGTGAGAGCCAAAATGAACTTTTTATGGCTTTAAATGCATTTTCAGCCTGATTGTACACCTCAGGTGAAAATGTCAAAATCTTCAAAATGAGCAAAAGCACAATGAAATTAATGCTTGAATCATCTTCATTTTGCTAAAATACACTAATGACAGCAAAACGTTTGAGTCTACAACATTTAGTTAAGGTGTGAGAGCCAAAATGAACTTTTTATGGCTTTAAATGCATTTTCAGCCTGATTGTACACTTCAGGTGAAAATGTCAAAATCTTCAAAATGAGCAAAAGCACAATGAAATTAATGCTTGAATCATCTTCATTTTGCTAACATACACTAATGACAGCAAAAAGTTTGAGTCTACAACATTTAGTTAAGGTGTGAGAGCCAAAATGAACTTTTTATGGCTTTAAATGCATTTTCAGCCTGATTGTACACTTCAGGTGAAAATGTCAAAATCTTCAAAATGAGCAAAAGCACAATGAAATTAATGCTTGAATCATCTTCATTTTGCTAAAATACACTAATGACAGCAAAAAGTTTGAGTCTACAACATTTAGTTAAGGTGTGAGAGCCAAAATGAACTTTTTATGGCTTTAAATGCATTTTCAGCCTGATTGTACACTTCAGGTGAAAATGTCAAAATCTTCAAAATGAGCAAAAGCACAATGAAATTAATGCTTGAATCATCTTCATTTTGCTAACATACACTAATGACAGCAAAAAGTTTGAGTCTACAACATTTAGTTAAGGTGTGAGAGCCAAAATGAACTTTTTATGGCTTTAAATGCATTTTCAGCCCGATTGTACACTTCAGGTGAAAATGTCAAAATCTTCAAAATGAGCAAAAGCACAATAAAATTAATGCTTGAATCATCTTCATTTTGCTAAAATATACTAATGACAGCAAAAAGTTTGAGTCTACAACATTTAGTTAAGGTGTGAGAGCCAAAATGAACTTTTTATTGCTTTAAACGCGTTTTCAGCCCCTAATTGTACACTTCAGGTGAAAATGTCAAAATCTTCAAAATGAGCAAAAGCACAATGAAATTAATGCTTGAATCATCTTCATTTTGCTAACATACACTAATGACAGCAAAAAGTTTGAGTCTACAACATTTAGTTAAGGTGTGAGAGCCAAAATGAACTTTTTATGGCTTTAAATGCATTTTCAGCCTTATTGTACACTTCAGGTGAAAATGTCAAAATCTTCAAAATGAGCAAAAGCACAATGAAATTAATGCTTGAATCATCTTCATTTTGCTAACATACACTAATGACAGCAAAAAGTTTGAGTCTACATCATTTAGTTAAGGTGTGAGAGCAAAAATGAACTTTTTATGGCATTAAATGCATTTTCAGCCCGATTGTACACTTCAGGTGAAAATGTCAAAATCTTCAAAATGAGCAAAAGCACAATAAAATGAATGCTTGAATCATCTTCATTTTGCTAAAATATACTAATGACAGCAAAAAGTTTGAGTCTACAACATTTAGTTAAGGTGTGAGAGCCAAAATGAACTTTTTATTGCTTTAAACGCGTTTTCAGCCCCTAATTGTACACTTCAGGTGAAAATGTCAAAATTTTCAAAATGAGCAAAAGCACAATGAAATTAATGCTTGAATCATCTTCATTTTGCTAAAATACACTAATGACAGCAAAAAGTTTGAGTCTACAACATTTAGTTAAGGTGTGAGAGCCAAAATGAACTTTTTATGGCTTTAAATGCATTTTCAGCCCGATTGTACACTTCAGGTGAAAATGTCAAAATCTTCAAAATGAGCAAAAGCACAATGAAATTAATGCTTGAATCATCTTCATTTTGCTAAAATACACTAATGACAGCAAAAAGTTTGAGTCTACAACATTTAGTTAAGGTGTGAGAGCCAAAATGAACTTTTTATGGCTTTAAATGCATTTTCAGCCCGATTGTACACTTCAGGTGAAAATGTCAAAATCTTCAAAATGAGCAAAAGCACAATGAAATTAATGCTTGAATCATCTTCATTTTGCTAAAATACACTAATGACAGCAACAAGTTTGAGTCTACAACATTTAGTTAAGGTGTGAGAGCCAAAATGAACTTTTTATTGCTTTAAACGCGTTTTCAGCCCCTAATTGTACACTTCAGGTGAAAATGTCAAAATCTTCAAAATGAGCAAAAGCACAATGAAATTAATGCTTGAATCATCTTCATTTTGCTAAAATACACTAATGACAGCAAAAAGTTTGAGTCTACAACATTTAGTTAAGGTGTGAGAGCCAAAATGAACTTTTTATGGCTTTAAATGCATTTTCAGCCTGATTGTACACTTCAGGTGAAAATGTCAAAATCTTCAAAATGAGCAAAAGCACAATGAAATTAATGCTTGAATCATCTTCATTTTGCTAACATACACTAATGACAGCAAAAAGTTTGAGTCTACAACATTTAGTTAAGGTGTGAGAGCCAAAATGAACTTTTTATGGCTTTAAATGCATTTTCAGCCCGATTGTACACTTCAGGTGAAAATGTCAAAATCTTCAAAATGAGCAAAAGCACAATGAAATTAATGCTTGAATCATCTTCATTTTGCTAAAATACACTAATGACAGCAAAAAGTTTGAGTCTACAACATTTAGTTAAGGTGTGAGAGCCAAAATGAACTTTTTATGGCTTTAAATGCATTTTCAGCCTGATTGTACACTTCAGGTGAAAATGTCAAAATCTTCAAAATGAGCAAAAGCACAATAAAATTAATGTTTGAATCATCTTCATTTTGCTAACATACACTAATGACAGCAAAAAGTTTGAATCTACAACATTTAGTTAAGGTGTGAGAGCCAAAATGAACTTTTTATGGCTTTAAATGCATTTTCAGCCCGATTGTACACTTCAGGTGAAAATGTCAAAATCTTCAAAATGAGCAAAAGCACAATGAAATTAATGCTTGAATCATCTTCATTTTGCTAAAATACACTAATGACAGCAAAAAGTTTGAGTCTACAACATTTAGTTAAGGTGTGAGAGCCAAAATGAACTTTTTATGGCTTTAAATGCATTTTCAGCCCGATTGTACACTTCAGGTGAAAATTTCAAAATCTTCAAAATGAGCAAAAGCACAATGAAATTAATGCTTGAATCATCTTCATTTTGCTAACATACACTAATGACAGCAAAAAGTTTGAGTCTACAACATTTAGTTAAGGTGTGAGAGCCAAAATGAACTTTTTATGGCTTTAAATGCATTTTCAGCCTGATTGTACACTTCAGGTGAAAATGTCAAAATCTTCAAAATGAGCAAAAGCACAATGAAATTAATGCTTGAATCATCTTCATTTTGCTAAAATACACTAATGACAGCAAAAAGTTTGAGTCTACAACATTTAGTTAAGGTGTGAGAGCCAAAATGAACTTTTTATGGCTTTAAATGCATTTTCAGCCCGATTGTACACTTCAGGTGAAAATTTCAAAATCTTCAAAATGAGCAAAAGCACAATGAAATTAATGCTTGAATCATCTTCATTTTGCTAACATACACTAATGACAGCAAAAAGTTTGAGTCTACAACATTTAGTTAAGGTGTGAGAGCCAAAATGAACTTTTTATGGCTTTAAATGCATTTTCAGCCTGATTGTACACTTCAGGTGAAAATGTCAAAATCTTCAAAATGAGCAAAAGCACAATGAAATTAATGCTTGAATCATCTTCATTTTGCTAAAATACACTAATGACAGCAAAAAGTTTGAGTCTACAACATTTAGTTAAGGTGTGAGAGCCAAAATGAACTTTTTATGGCTTTAAATGCATTTTCAGCCCGATTGTACACTTCAGGTGAAAATGTCAAAATCTTCAAAATGAGCAAAAGCACAATAAAATTAATGCTTGAATCATGTTCATTTTGCTAAAATATACTAATGACAGCAAAAAGTTTGAGTCTACAACATTTAGTTAAGGTGTGAGAGCCAAAATGAACTTTTTATTGCTTTAAACGCGTTTTCAGCCCCTAATTGTACACTTCAGGTGAAAATGTCAAAATCTTCAAAATGAGCAAAAGCACAATGAAATTAATGCTTGAATCATCTTCATTTTGCTAAAATACACTAATGACAGCAAAAAGTTTGAGTCTACAACATTTAGTTAAGGTGTGAGAGCCAAAATGAACTTTTTATGGCTTTAAATGCATTTTCAGCCTGATTGTACACTTCAGGTGAAAATGTCAAAATCTTCAAAATGAGCAAAAGCACAATGAAATTAATGCTTGAATCATCTTCATTTTGCTAACATAGACTAATGACAGCAAAAAGTTTGAGTCTACAACATTTAGTTAAGGTGTGAGAGCCAAAATGAACTTTTTATGGCTTTAAATGCATTTTCAGCCTGATTGTACACTTCAGGTGAAAATGTCAAAATCTTCAAAATGAGCAAAAGCACAATGAAATTAATGATTGAATCATCTTCATTTTGCTAACATACACTAATGACAGCAAAAAGTTTGAGTCTACAACATTTAGTTAAGGTGTGAGAGCCAAAATGAACTTTTTATGGCTTTAAATGCATTTTCAGCCTGATTGTACACTTCAGGTGAAAATGTCAAAATCTTCAAAATGAGCAAAAGCACAATGAAATTAATGCTTGAATCATCTTCATTTTGCTAAAGTACACTAATGACAGCAAAAAGTTTGAGTCTACAACATTTAGTTAAGGTGTGAGAGCCAAAATGAACTTTTTATGGCTTTAAATGCATTTTCAGCCTGATTGTACACTTCAGGTGAAAATGTCAAAATCTTCAAAATGAGCAAAAGCACAATGAAATTAATGCTTGAATCATCTTCATTTTGCTAAAATATACTAATGACAGCAAAAAGTTTGAGTCTACAACATTTAGTTAAGGTGTGAGAGCCAAAATGAACTTTTTATTGCTTTAAACGCGTTTTCAGCCCCTAATTGTACACTTCAGGTGAAAATGTCAAAATCTTCAAAATGAGCAAAAGCACAATGAAATTAATGCTTGAATCATCTTCATTTTGCTAACATACACTAATGACAGCAAAAAGTTTGAGTCTACAACATTTAGTTAAGGTGTGAGAGCCAAAATGAACTTTTTATGGCTTTAAATGCATTTTCAGCCTTATTGTACACTTCAGGTGAAAATGTCAAAATCTTCAAAATGAGCAAAAGCACAATGAAATTAATGCTTGAATCATCTTCATTTTGCTAACATACACTAATGACAGCAAAAAGTTTGAGTCTACATCATTTAGTTAAGGTGTGAGAGCCAAAATGAACTTTTTATGGCATTAAATGCATTTTCAGCCCGATTGTACACTTCAGGTGAAAATGTCAAAATCTTCAAAATGAGCAAAAGCACAATAAAATGAATGCTTGAATCATCTTCATTTTGCTAAAATATACTAATGACAGCAAAAAGTTTGAGTCTACAACATTTAGTTAAGGTGTGAGAGCCAAAATGAACTTTTTATTGCTTTAAACGCGTTTTCAGCCCCTAATTGTACACTTCAGGTGAAAATGTCAAAATTTTCAAAATGAGCAAAAGCACAATGAAATTAATGCTTGAATCATCTTCATTTTGCTAAAATACACTAATGACAGCAAAAAGTTTGAGTCTACAAAATTTAGTTAAGGTGTGAGAGCCAAAATGAACTTTTTATGGCTTTAAATGCATTTTCAGCCCGATTGTACACTTCAGGTGAAAATGTCAAAATCTTCAAAATGAGCAAAAGCACAATGAAATTAATGCTTGAATCATCTTCATTTTGCTAAAATACACTAATGACAGCAACAAGTTTGAGTCTACAACATTTAGTTAAGGTGTGAGAGCCAAAATGAACTTTTTATGGCTTTAAATGCATTTTCAGCCCGATTGTACACTTCAGGTGAAAATGTCAAAATCTTCAAAATGAGCAAAAGCACAATAAAATTAATGCTTGAATCATCTTCATTTTGCTAAAATACACTAATGACAGCAAAAAGTTTGAGTCTACAACATTTAGTTAAGGTGTGAGAGCCAAAATGAACTTTTTATGGCTTTAAATGCATTTTCAGCCTGATTGTACACTTCAGGTGAAAATGTCAAAATCTTCAAAATGAGCAAAAGCACAATGAAATTAATGCTTGAATCATCTTCATTTTGCTAACATACACTAATGACAGCAAAAAGTTTGAGTCTACAACATTTAGTTAAGGTGTGAAGCCAAAATGAACTTTTTATGGCTTTAATAAATGCATTTTCAGCCCGATTGTACACTTCAGGTGAAAATGTCAAAATCTTCAAAATGAGCAAAAGCACAATGAAATTAATGATTGAATCATCTTCATTTTGCTAACATACACTAATGACAGCAAAAAGTTTGAGTCTACAACATTTAGTTAAGGTGTGAGAGCCAAAATGAACTTTTTATGGCTTTAAATGCATTTTCAGCCTGATTGTACACTTCAGGTGAAAATGTCAAAATCTTCAAAATGAGCAAAAGCACAATGAAATTAATGCTTGAATCATCTTCATTTTGCTAAAGTACACTAATGACAGCAAAAAGTTTGAGTCTACAACATTTAGTTAAGGTGTGAGAGCCAAAATGAACTTTTTATGGCTTTAAATGCATTTTCAGCCTGATTGTACACTTCAGGTGAAAATGTCAAAATCTTCAAAATGAGCAAAAGCACAATGAAATTAATGCTTGAATCATCTTCATTTTGCTAAAATACACTAATGACAGCAAAAAGTTTGAGTCTACAACATTTAGTTAAGGTGTGAGAGCCAAAATGAACTTTTTATGGCTTTAAATGCATTTTCAGCCCGATTGTACACTTCAGGTGAAAATGTCAAAATCTTCAAAATGAGCAAAAGCACAATAAAATTAATGCTTGAATCATGTTCATTTTGCTAAAATATACTAATGACAGCAAAAAGTTTGAGTCTACAACATTTAGTTAAGGTGTGAGAGCCAAAATGAACTTTTTATTGCTTTAAACGCGTTTTCAGCCCCTAATTGTACACTTCAGGTGAAAATGTCAAAATCTTCAAAATGAGCAAAAGCACAATGAAATTAATGCTTGAATCATCTTCATTTTGCTAAAATACACTAATGACAGCAAAAAGTTTGAGTCTACAACATTTAGTTAAGGTGTGAGAGCCAAAATGAACTTTTTATGGCTTTAAATGCATTTTCAGCCTGATTGTACACTTCAGGTGAAAATGTCAAAATCTTCAAAATGAGCAAAAGCACAATGAAATTAATGCTTGAATCATCTTCATTTTGCTAACATAGACTAATGACAGCAAAAAGTTTGAGTCTACAACATTTAGTTAAGGTGTGAGAGCCAAAATGAACTTTTTATGGCTTTAAATGCATTTTCAGCCTGATTGTACACTTCAGGTGAAAATGTCAAAATCTTCAAAATGAGCAAAAGCACAATGAAATTAATGATTGAATCATCTTCATTTTGCTAACATACACTAATGACAGCAAAAAGTTTGAGTCTACAACATTTAGTTAAGGTGTGAGAGCCAAAATGAACTTTTTATGGCTTTAAATGCATTTTCAGCCTGATTGTACACTTCAGGTGAAAATGTCAAAATCTTCAAAATGAGCAAAAGCACAATGAAATTAATGCTTGAATCATCTTCATTTTGCTAAAGTACACTAATGACAGCAAAAAGTTTGAGTCTACAACATTTAGTTAAGGTGTGAGAGCCAAAATGAACTTTTTATGGCTTTAAATGCATTTTCAGCCTGATTGTACACTTCAGGTGAAAATGTCAAAATCTTCAAAATGAGCAAAAGCACAATGAAATTAATGCTTGAATCATCTTCATTTTGCTAAAATATACTAATGACAGCAAAAAGTTTGAGTCTACAACATTTAGTTAAGGTGTGAGAGCCAAAATGAACTTTTTATTGCTTTAAACGCGTTTTCAGCCCCTAATTGTACACTTCAGGTGAAAATGTCAAAATCTTCAAAATGAGCAAAAGCACAATGAAATTAATGCTTGAATCATCTTCATTTTGCTAACATACACTAATGACAGCAAAAAGTTTGAGTCTACAACATTTAGTTAAGGTGTGAGAGCCAAAATGAACTTTTTATGGCTTTAAATGCATTTTCAGCCTTATTGTACACTTCAGGTGAAAATGTCAAAATCTTCAAAATGAGCAAAAGCACAATGAAATTAATGCTTGAATCATCTTCATTTTGCTAACATACACTAATGACAGCAAAAAGTTTGAGTCTACATCATTTAGTTAAGGTGTGAGAGCCAAAATGAACTTTTTATGGCATTAAATGCATTTTCAGCCCGATTGTACACTTCAGGTGAAAATGTCAAAATCTTCAAAATGAGCAAAAGCACAATAAAATGAATGCTTGAATCATCTTCATTTTGCTAAAATATACTAATGACAGCAAAAAGTTTGAGTCTACAACATTTAGTTAAGGTGTGAGAGCCAAAATGAACTTTTTATTGCTTTAAACGCGTTTTCAGCCCCTAATTGTACACTTCAGGTGAAAATGTCAAAATTTTCAAAATGAGCAAAAGCACAATGAAATTAATGCTTGAATCATCTTCATTTTGCTAAAATACACTAATGACAGCAAAAAGTTTGAGTCTACAAAATTTAGTTAAGGTGTGAGAGCCAAAATGAACTTTTTATGGCTTTAAATGCATTTTCAGCCCGATTGTACACTTCAGGTGAAAATGTCAAAATCTTCAAAATGAGCAAAAGCACAATGAAATTAATGCTTGAATCATCTTCATTTTGCTAAAATACACTAATGACAGCAACAAGTTTGAGTCTACAACATTTAGTTAAGGTGTGAGAGCCAAAATGAACTTTTTATGGCTTTAAATGCATTTTCAGCCCGATTGTACACTTCAGGTGAAAATGTCAAAATCTTCAAAATGAGCAAAAGCACAATAAAATTAATGCTTGAATCATCTTCATTTTGCTAAAATACACTAATGACAGCAAAAAGTTTGAGTCTACAACATTTAGTTAAGGTGTGAGAGCCAAAATGAACTTTTTATGGCTTTAAATGCATTTTCAGCCTGATTGTACACTTCAGGTGAAAATGTCAAAATCTTCAAAATGAGCAAAAGCACAATGAAATTAATGCTTGAATCATCTTCATTTTGCTAACATACACTAATGACAGCAAAAAGTTTGAGTCTACAACATTTAGTTAAGGTGTGAAGCCAAAATGAACTTTTTATGGCTTTAATAAATGCATTTTCAGCCCGATTGTACACTTCAGGTGAAAATGTCAAAATCTTCAAAATGAGCAAAAGCACAATGAAATTAATGATTGAATCATCTTCATTTTGCTAACATACACTAATGACAGCAAAAAGTTTGAGTCTACAACATTTAGTTAAGGTGTGAGAGCCAAAATGAACTTTTTATGGCTTTAAATGCATTTTCAGCCTGATTGTACACTTCAGGTGAAAATGTCAAAATCTTCAAAATGAGCAAAAGCACAATGAAATTAATGCTTGAATCATCTTCATTTTGCTAAAGTACACTAATGACAGCAAAAAGTTTGAGTCTACAACATTTAGTTAAGGTGTGAGAGCCAAAATGAACTTTTTATGGCTTTAAATGCATTTTCAGCCTGATTGTACACTTCAGGTGAAAATGTCAAAATCTTCAAAATGAGCAAAAGCACAATGAAATTAATGCTTGAATCATCTTCATTTTGCTAAAATATACTAATGACAGCAAAAAGTTTGAGTCTACAACATTTAGTTAAGGTGTGAGAGCCAAAATGAACTTTTTATTGCTTTAAACGCGTTTTCAGCCCCTAATTGTACACTTCAGGTGAAAATGTCAAAATCTTCAAAATGAGCAAAAGCACAATGAAATTAATGCTTGAATCATCTTCATTTTGCTAAAATACACTAATGACAGCAAAAAGTTTGAGTCTACAACATTTAGTTAAGGTGTGAGAGCCAAAATGAACTTTTTATGGCTTTAAATGCATTTTCAGCCTGATTGTACACTTCAGGTGAAAATGTCAAAATCTTCAAAATGAGCAAAAGCACAATGAAATTAATGCTTGAATCATCTTCATTTTGCTAACATACACTAATGACAGCAAAAAGTTTGAGTCTACAACATTTAGTTAAGGTGTGAGAGCCAAAATGAACTTTTTATGGCTTTAAATGCATTTTCAGCCTGATTGTACACCTCAGGTGAAAATGTCAAAATCTTCAAAATGAGCAAAAGCACAATGAAATTAATGCTTGAATCATCTTCATTTTGCTAAAATACACTAATGACAGCAAAACGTTTGAGTCTACAACATTTAGTTAAGGTGTGAGAGCCAAAATGAACTTTTTATGGCTTTAAATGCATTTTCAGCCTGATTGTACACTTCAGGTGAAAATGTCAAAATCTTCAAAATGAGCAAAAGCACAATGAAATTAATGCTTGAATCATCTTCATTTTGCTAACATACACTAATGACAGCAAAAAGTTTGAGTCTACAACATTTAGTTAAGGTGTGAGAGCCAAAATGAACTTTTTATGGCTTTAAATGCATTTTCAGCCTGATTGTACACTTCAGGTGAAAATGTCAAAATCTTCAAAATGAGCAAAAGCACAATGAAATTAATGCTTGAATCATCTTCATTTTGCTAAAATACACTAATGACAGCAAAAAGTTTGAGTCTACAACATTTAGTTAAGGTGTGAGAGCCAAAATGAACTTTTTATGGCTTTAAATGCATTTTCAGCCTGATTGTACACTTCAGGTGAAAATGTCAAAATCTTCAAAATGAGCAAAAGCACAATGAAATTAATGCTTGAATCATCTTCATTTTGCTAACATACACTAATGACAGCAAAAAGTTTGAGTCTACAACATTTAGTTAAGGTGTGAGAGCCAAAATGAACTTTTTATGGCTTTAAATGCATTTTCAGCCCGATTGTACACTTCAGGTGAAAATGTCAAAATCTTCAAAATGAGCAAAAGCACAATAAAATTAATGCTTGAATCATCTTCATTTTGCTAAAATATACTAATGACAGCAAAAAGTTTGAGTCTACAACATTTAGTTAAGGTGTGAGAGCCAAAATGAACTTTTTATTGCTTTAAACGCGTTTTCAGCCCCTAATTGTACACTTCAGGTGAAAATGTCAAAATCTTCAAAATGAGCAAAAGCACAATGAAATTAGTGCTTGAATCATCTTCATTTTGCTAACATACACTAATGACAGCAAAAAGTTTGAGTCTACAACATTTAGTTAAGGTGTGAGAGCCAAAATGAACTTTTTATGGCTTTAAATGCATTTTCAGCCTTATTGTACACTTCAGGTGAAAATGTCAAAATCTTCAAAATGAGCAAAAGCACAATGAAATTAATGCTTGAATCATCTTCATTTTGCTAACATACACTAATGACAGCAAAAAGTTTGAGTCTACATCATTTAGTTAAGGTGTGAGAGCCAAAATGAACTTTTTATGGCATTAAATGCATTTTCAGCCCGATTGTACACTTCAGGTGAAAATGTCAAAATCTTCAAAATGAGCAAAAGCACAATAAAATGAATGCTTGAATCATCTTCATTTTGCTAAAATATACTAATGACAGCAAAAAGTTTGAGTCTACAACATTTAGTTAAGGTGTGAGAGCCAAAATGAACTTTTTATTGCTTTAAACGCGTTTTCAGCCCCTAATTGTACACTTCAGGTGAAAATGTCAAAATTTTCAAAATGAGCAAAAGCACAATGAAATTAATGCTTGAATCATCTTCATTTTGCTAAAATACACTAATGACAGCAAAAAGTTTGAGTCTACAACATTTAGTTAAGGTGTGAGAGCCAAAATGAACTTTTTATGGCTTTAAATGCATTTTCAGCCCGATTGTACACTTCAGGTGAAAATGTCAAAATCTTCAAAATGAGCAAAAGCACAATGAAATTAATGCTTGAATCATCTTCATTTTGCTAAAATACACTAATGACAGCAAAAAGTTTGAGTCTACAACATTTAGTTAAGGTGTGAGAGCCAAAATGAACTTTTTATGGCTTTAAATGCATTTTCAGCCCGATTGTACACTTCAGGTGAAAATGTCAAAATCTTCAAAATGAGCAAAAGCACAATGAAATTAATGCTTGAATCATCTTCATTTTGCTAAAATACACTAATGACAGCAACAAGTTTGAGTCTACAACATTTAGTTAAGGTGTGAGAGCCAAAATGAACTTTTTATGGCTTTAAATGCATTTTCAGCCCGATTGTACACTTCAGGTGAAAATGTCAAAATCTTCAAAATGAGCAAAAGCACAATAAAATTAATGCTTGAATCATCTTCATTTTGCTAAAATATACTAATGACAGCAAAAAGTTTGAGTCTACAACATTTAGTTAAGGTGTGAGAGCCAAAATGAACTTTTTATTGCTTTAAACGCGTTTTCAGCCCCTAATTGTACACTTCAGGTGAAAATGTCAAAATCTTCAAAATGAGCAAAAGCACAATAAAATGAATGCTTGAATCATCTTCATTTTGCTAAAATATACTAATGACAGCAAAAAGTTTGAGTCTACAACATTTAGTTAAGGTGTGAGAGCCAAAATGAACTTTTTATGGCTTTAAATGCATTTTCAGCCCGATTGTACACTTCAGGTGAAAATGTCAAAATCTTCAAAATGAGCAAAAGCACAATGAAATTAATGCTTGAATCATCTTCATTTTGCTAAAATACACTAATGACAGCAAAAAGTTTGAGTCTACAACATTTAGTTAAGGTGTGAGAGCCAAAATGAACTTTTTATGGCTTTAAATGCATTTTCAGCCTGATTGTACACTTCAGGTGAAAATGTCAAAATCTTCAAAATGAGCAAAAGCACAATGAAATTAATGCTTGAATCATCTTCATTTTGCTAACATACACTAATGACAGCAAAAAGTTTGAATCTACAACATTTAGTTAAGGTGTGAGAGCCAAAATGAACTTTTTATGGCTTTAAATGCATTTTCAGCCCGATTGTACACTTCAGGTGAAAATGTCAAAATCTTCAAAATGAGCAAAAGCACAATGAAATTAATGCTTGAATCATCTTCATTTTGCTAAAATACACTAATGACAGCAAAAAGTTTGAGTCTACAACATTTAGTTAAGGTGTGAGAGCCAAAATGAACTTTTTATGGCTTTAAATGCATTTTCAGCCCGATTGTACACTTCAGGTGAAAATTTCAAAATCTTCAAAATGAGCAAAAGCACAATGAAATTAATGCTTGAATCATCTTCATTTTGCTAACATACACTAATGACAGCAAAAAGTTTGAGTCTACAACATTTAGTTAAGGTGTGAGAGCCAAAATGATCTTTTTATGGCTTTAAATGCATTTTCAGCCTGATTGTACACTTCAGGTGAAAATGTCAAAATCTTCAAAATGAGCAAAAGCACAATGAAATTAATGCTTGAATCATCTTCATTTTGCTAAAATACACTAATGACAGCAAAAAGTTTGAGTCTACAACATTTAGTTAAGGTGTGAGAGCCAAAATGAACTTTTTATGGCTTTAAATGCATTTTCAGCCCGATTGTACACTTCAGGTGAAAATTTCAAAATCTTCAAAATGAGCAAAAGCACAATGAAATTAATGCTTGAATCATCTTCATTTTGCTAACATACACTAATGACAGCAAAAAGTTTGAGTCTACAACATTTAGTTAAGGTGTGAGAGCCAAAATGAACTTTTTATGGCTTTAAATGCATTTTCAGCCTGATTGTACACTTCAGGTGAAAATGTCAAAATCTTCAAAATGAGCAAAAGCACAATGAAATTAATGCTTGAATCATCTTCATTTTGCTAAAATACACTAATGACAGCAACAAGTTTGAGTCTACAACATTTAGTTAAGGTGTGAGAGCCAAAATGAACTTTTTATGGCTTTAAATGCATTTTCAGCCCGATTGTACACTTCAGGTGAAAATGTCAAAATCTTCAAAATGAGCAAAAGCACAATAAAATTAATGCTTGAATCATGTTCATTTTGCTAAAATATACTAATGACAGCAAAAAGTTTGAGTCTACAACATTTAGTTAAGGTGTGAGAGCCAAAATGAACTTTTTATTGCTTTAAACGCGTTTTCAGCCCCTAATTGTACACTTCAGGTGAAAATGTCAAAATCTTCAAAATGAGCAAAAGCACAATGAAATTAATGCTTGAATCATCTTCATTTTGCTAAAATACACTAATGACAGCAAAAAGTTTGAGTCTACAACATTTAGTTAAGGTGTGAGAGCCAAAATGAACTTTTTATGGCTTTAAATGCATTTTCAGCCTGATTGTACACTTCAGGTGAAAATGTCAAAATCTTCAAAATGAGCAAAAGCACAATGAAATTAATGCTTGAATCATCTTCATTTTGCTAACATACACTAATGACAGCAAAAAGTTTGAATCTACAACATTTAGTTAAGGTGTGAGAGCCAAAATGAACTTTTTATGGCTTTAAATGCATTTTCAGCCCGATTGTACACTTCAGGTGAAAATGTCAAAATCTTCAAAATGAGCAAAAGCACAATGAAATTAATGCTTGAATCATCTTCATTTTGCTAAAATACACTAATGACAGCAAAAAGTTTGAGTCTACAACATTTAGTTAAGGTGTGAGAGCCAAAATGAACTTTTTATGGCTTTAAATGCATTTTCAGCCCGATTGTACACTTCAGGTGAAAATTTCAAAATCTTCAAAATGAGCAAAAGCACAATGAAATTAATGCTTGAATCATCTTCATTTTGCTAACATACACTAATGACAGCAAAAAGTTTGAGTCTACAACATTTAGTTAAGGTGTGAGAGCCAAAATGAACTTTTTATGGCTTTAAATGCATTTTCAGCCTGATTGTACACTTCAGGTGAAAATGTCAAAATCTTCAAAATGAGCAAAAGCACAATGAAATTAATGCTTGAATCATCTTCATTTTGCTAAAATACACTAATGACAGCAAAAAGTTTGAGTCTACAACATTTAGTTAAGGTGTGAGAGCCAAAATGAACTTTTTATGGCTTTAAATGCATTTTCAGCCCGATTGTACACTTCAGGTGAAAATTTCAAAATCTTCAAAATGAGCAAAAGCACAATGAAATTAATGCTTGAATCATCTTCATTTTGCTAACATACACTAATGACAGCAAAAAGTTTGAGTCTACAACATTTAGTTAAGGTGTGAGAGCCAAAATGAACTTTTTATGGCTTTAAATGCATTTTCAGCCTGATTGTACACTTCAGGTGAAAATGTCAAAATCTTCAAAATGAGCAAAAGCACAATGAAATTAATGCTTGAATCATCTTCATTTTGCTAAAATACACTAATGACAGCAAAAAGTTTGAGTCTACAACATTTAGTTAAGGTGTGAGAGCCAAAATGAACTTTTTATGGCTTTAAATGCATTTTCAGCCCGATTGTACACTTCAGGTGAAAATGTCAAAATCTTCAAAATGAGCAAAAGCACAATAAAATTAATGCTTGAATCATGTTCATTTTGCTAAAATATACTAATGACAGCAAAAAGTTTGAGTCTACAACATTTAGTTAAGGTGTGAGAGCCAAAATGAACTTTTTATTGCTTTAAACGCGTTTTCAGCCCCTAATTGTACACTTCAGGTGAAAATGTCAAAATCTTCAAAATGAGCAAAAGCACAATGAAATTAATGCTTGAATCATCTTCATTTTGCTAAAATACACTAATGACAGCAAAAAGTTTGAGTCTACAACATTTAGTTAAGGTGTGAGAGCCAAAATGAACTTTTTATGGCTTTAAATGCATTTTCAGCCTGATTGTACACTTCAGGTGAAAATGTCAAAATCTTCAAAATGAGCAAAAGCACAATGAAATTAATGCTTGAATCATCTTCATTTTGCTAACATAGACTAATGACAGCAAAAAGTTTGAGTCTACAACATTTAGTTAAGGTGTGAGAGCCAAAATGAACTTTTTATGGCTTTAAATGCATTTTCAGCCTGATTGTACACTTCAGGTGAAAATGTCAAAATCTTCAAAATGAGCAAAAGCACAATGAAATTAATGCTTGAATCATCTTCATTTTGCTAACATACCACTAATGACAGCAAAAAGTTTGAGTCTACAACATTTAGTTAAGGTGTGAGAGCCAAAATGAACTTTTTATTGCTTTAAACGCGTTTTCAGCCCCTAATTGTACACTTCAGGTGAAAATGTCAAAATCTTCAAAATGAGCAAAAGCACATTAAAATGAATGCTTGAATCATCTTCATTTTGCTAAAATATACTAATGACAGCAAAAAGTTTGAGTCTACAACATTTAGTTAAGGTGTGAGAGCCAAAATGAACTTTTTATGGCTTTAAATGCATTTTCAGCCCGATTGTACACTTCAGGTGAAAATGTCAAAATCTTCAAAATGAGCAAAAGCACAATAAAATTAATGCTTGAATCATCTTCATTTTGCTAAAATATACTAATGACAGCAAAAAGTTTGAGTCTACAACATTTAGTTAAGGTGTGAGAGCCAAAATGAACTTTTTATTGCTTTAAACGCGTTTTCAGCCCCTAATTGTACACTTCAGGTGAAAATGTCAAAATCTTCAAAATGAGCAAAAGCACAATGAAATTAATGCTTGAATCATCTTCATTTTGCTAACATACACTAATGACAGCAAAAAGTTTGAGTCTACAACATTTAGTTAAGGTGTGAGAGCCAAAATGAACTTTTTATGGCTTTAAATGCATTTTCAGCCTTATTGTACACTTCAGGTGAAAATGTCAAAATCTTCAAAATGAGCAAAAGCACAATGAAATTAATGCTTGAATCATCTTCATTTTGCTAACATACACTAATGACAGCAAAAAGTTTGAGTCTACATCATTTAGTTAAGGTGTGAGAGCCAAAATGAACTTTTTATGGCATTAAATGCATTTTCAGCCCGATTGTACACTTCAGGTGAAAATGTCAAAATCTTCAAAATGAGCAAAAGCACAATAAAATGAATGCTTGAATCATCTTCATTTTGCTAAAATATACTAATGACAGCAAAAAGTTTGAGTCTACAACATTTAGTTAAGGTGTGAGAGCCAAAATGAACTTTTTATTGCTTTAAACGCGTTTTCAGCCCCTAATTGTACACTTCAGGTGAAAATGTCAAAATTTTCAAAATGAGCAAAAGCACAATGAAATTAATGCTTGAATCATCTTCATTTTGCTAAAATACACTAATGACAGCAAAAAGTTTGAGTCTACAACATTTAGTTAAGGTGTGAGAGCCAAAATGAACTTTTTATGGCTTTAAATGCATTTTCAGCCCGATTGTACACTTCAGGTGAAAATGTCAAAATCTTCAAAATGAGCAAAAGCACAATGAAATTAATGCTTGAATCATCTTCATTTTGCTAAAATACACTAATGACAGCAAAAAGTTTGAGTCTACAACATTTAGTTAAGGTGTGAGAGCCAAAATGAACTTTTTATGGCTTTAAATGCATTTTCAGCCCGATTGTACACTTCAGGTGAAAATGTCAAAATCTTCAAAATGAGCAAAAGCACAATGAAATTAATGCTTGAATCATCTTCATTTTGCTAAAATACACTAATGACAGCAACAAGTTTGAGTCTACAACATTTAGTTAAGGTGTGAGAGCCAAAATGAACTTTTTATGGCTTTAAATGCATTTTCAGCCCGATTGTACACTTCAGGTGAAAATGTCAAAATCTTCAAAATGAGCAAAAGCACAATAAAATTAATGCTTGAATCATCTTCATTTTGCTAAAATATACTAATGACAGCAAAAAGTTTGAGTCTACAACATTTAGTTAAGGTGTGAGAGCCAAAATGAACTTTTTATTGCTTTAAACGCGTTTTCAGCCCCTAATTGTACACTTCAGGTGAAAATGTCAAAATCTTCAAAATGAGCAAAAGCACAATGAAATTAATGCTTGAATCATCTTCATTTTGCTAAAATACACTAATGACAGCAAAAAGTTTGAGTCTACAACATTTAGTTAAGGTGTGAGAGCCAAAATGAACTTTTTATGGCTTTAAATGCATTTTCAGCCTGATTGTACACTTCAGGTGAAAATGTCAAAATCTTCAAAATGAGCAAAAGCACAATGAAATTAATGCTTGAATCATCTTCATTTTGCTAACATACACTAATGACAGCAAAAAGTTTGAGTCTACAACATTTAGTTAAGGTGTGAGAGCCAAAATGAACTTTTTATGGCTTTAAATGCATTTTCAGCCCGATTGTACACTTCAGGTGAAAATGTCAAAATCTTCAAAATGAGCAAAAGCACAATGAAATTAATGCTTGAATCATCTTCATTTTGCTAAAATACACTAATGACAGCAAAAAGTTTGAGTCTACAACATTTAGTTAAGGTGTGAGAGCCAAAATGAACTTTTTATGGCTTTAAATGCATTTTCAGCCTGATTGTACACTTCAGGTGAAAATGTCAAAATCTTCAAAATGAGCAAAAGCACAATGAAATTAATGCTTGAATCATCTTCATTTTGCTAACATACACTAATGACAGCAAAAAGTTTGAATCTACAACATTTAGTTAAGGTGTGAGAGCCAAAATGAACTTTTTATGGCTTTAAATGCATTTTCAGCCCGATTGTACACTTCAGGTGAAAATGTCAAAATCTTCAAAATGAGCAAAAGCACAATGAAATTAATGCTTGAATCATCTTCATTTTGCTAAAATACACTAATGACAGCAAAAAGTTTGAGTCTACAACATTTAGTTAAGGTGTGAGAGCCAAAATGAACTTTTTATGGCTTTAAATGCATTTTCAGCCCGATTGTACACTTCAGGTGAAAATTTCAAAATCTTCAAAATGAGCAAAAGCACAATGAAATTAATGCTTGAATCATCTTCATTTTGCTAACATACACTAATGACAGCAAAAAGTTTGAGTCTACAACATTTAGTTAAGGTGTGAGAGCCAAAATGAACTTTTTATGGCTTTAAATGCATTTTCAGCCTGATTGTACACTTCAGGTGAAAATGTCAAAATCTTCAAAATGAGCAAAAGCACAATGAAATTAATGCTTGAATCATCTTCATTTTGCTAAAATACACTAATGACAGCAAAAAGTTTGAGTCTACAACATTTAGTTAAGGTGTGAGAGCCAAAATGAACTTTTTATGGCTTTAAATGCATTTTCAGCCCGATTGTACACTTCAGGTGAAAATTTCAAAATCTTCAAAATGAGCAAAAGCACAATGAAATTAATGCTTGAATCATCTTCATTTTGCTAACATACACTAATGACAGCAAAAAGTTTGAGTCTACAACATTTAGTTAAGGTGTGAGAGCCAAAATGAACTTTTTATGGCTTTAAATGCATTTTCAGCCTGATTGTACACTTCAGGTGAAAATGTCAAAATCTTCAAAATGAGCAAAAGCACAATGAAATTAATGCTTGAATCATCTTCATTTTGCTAAAATACACTAATGACAGCAAAAAGTTTGAGTCTACAACATTTAGTTAAGGTGTGAGAGCCAAAATGAACTTTTTATGGCTTTAAATGCATTTTCAGCCCGATTGTACACTTCAGGTGAAAATGTCAAAATCTTCAAAATGAGCAAAAGCACAATAAAATTAATGCTTGAATCATGTTCATTTTGCTAAAATATACTAATGACAGCAAAAAGTTTGAGTCTACAACATTTAGTTAAGGTGTGAGAGCCAAAATGAACTTTTTATTGCTTTAAACGCGTTTTCAGCCCCTAATTGTACACTTCAGGTGAAAATGTCAAAATCTTCAAAATGAGCAAAAGCACAATGAAATTAATGCTTGAATCATCTTCATTTTGCTAAAATACACTAATGACAGCAAAAAGTTTGAGTCTACAACATTTAGTTAAGGTGTGAGAGCCAAAATGAACTTTTTATGGCTTTAAATGCATTTTCAGCCTGATTGTATACTTCAGGTGAAAATGTCAAAATCTTCAAAATGAGCAAAAGCACAATGAAATTAATGCTTGAATCATCTTCATTTTGCTAACATAGACTAATGACAGCAAAAAGTTTGAGTCTACAACATTTAGTTAAGGTGTGAGAGCCAAAATGAACTTTTTATGGCTTTAAATGCATTTTCAGCCTGATTGTACACTTCAGGTGAAAATGTCAAAATCTTCAAAATGAGCAAAAGCACAATGAAATTAATGATTGAATCATCTTCATTTTGCTAACATACACTAATGACAGCAAAAAGTTTGAGTCTACAACATTTAGTTAAGGTGTGAGAGCCAAAATGAACTTTTTATGGCTTTAAATGCATTTTCAGCCTGATTGTACACTTCAGGTGAAAATGTCAAAATCTTCAAAATGAGCAAAAGCACAATGAAATTAATGCTTGAATCATCTTCATTTTGCTAAAGTACACTAATGACAGCAAAAAGTTTGAGTGTACAACATTTAGTTAAGGTGTGAGAGCCAAAATGAACTTTTTATGGCTTTAAATGCATTTTCAGCCTGATTGTACACTTCAGGTATAAATGTCAAAATCTTCAAAATGAGCAAAAGCACAATGAAATTAATGCTTGAATCATCTTCATTTTGCTAAAATATACTAATGACAGCAAAAAGTTTGAGTCTACAACATTTAGTTAAGGTGTGAGAGCCAAAATGAACTTTTTATGGCTTTAAATGCATTTTCAGCCCGATTGTACACTTCAGGTGAAAATGTCAAAATCTTCAAAATGAGCAAAAGCACAATAAAATTAATGCTTGAATCATGTTCATTTTGCTAAAATATACTAATGACAGCAAAAAGTTTGAGTCTACAACATTTAGTTAAGGTGTGAGAGCCAAAATGAACTTTTTATTGCTTTAAACGCGTTTTCAGCCCCTAATTGTACACTTCAGGTGAAATGTCAAAAATCTTCAAAATGAGCAAAGCACAATGAAATTAATGCTTGAATCATCTTCATTTTGCTAAAATACACTAATGACAGCAAAAAGTTTGAGTCTACAACATTTAGTTAAGGTGTGAGAGCCAAAATGAACTTTTTATGGCTTTAAATGCATTTTCAGCCTGATTGTACACTTCAGGTGAAAATGTCAAAATCTTCAAAATGAGCAAAAGCACATGAAATTAATGCTTGAATCATCTTTCATTTTGCTAAAATACACTAATGACAGCAAAAAGTTTGAGTCTACAACATTTAGTTAAGGTGTGAGAGCCAAAATGAACTTTTTATCGGCTTTAAATGCATTTTCAGCCCGATTGTACACTTCAGGTGAAAATGTCAAAATCTTCAAAATGAGCAAAAGCACAATAAAATTAATGCTTGAATCATGTTCATTTTGCTAAAATATACTAATGACAGCAAAAAGTTTGAGTCTACAACATTTAGTTAAGGTGTGAGAGCCAAAATGAACTTTTTATTGCTTTAAACGCGTTTTCAGCCCCTAATTGTACACTTCAGGTGAAAATGTCAAAATCTTCAAAATGAGCAAAAGCACAATGAAATTAATGCTTGAATCATCTTCATTTTGCTAAAATACACTAATGACAGCAAAAAGTTTGAGTCTACAACATTTAGTTAAGGTGTGAGAGCCAAAATGAACTTTTTATGGCTTTAAATGCATTTTCAGCCTGATTGTACACTTCAGGTGAAAATGTCAAAATCTTCAAAATGAGCAAAAGCACAATGAAATTAATGCTTGAATCATCTTCATTTTGCTAACATACACTAATGACAGCAAAAAGTTTGAGTCTACAACATTTAGTTAAGGTGTGAGAGCCAAAATGAACTTTTTATGGCTTTAAATGCATTTTCAGCCTGATTGTACACTTCAGGTGAAAATGTCAAAATCTTCAAAATGAGCAAAAGCACAATGAAATTAATGCTTGAATCATCTTCATTTTGCTAAAATACACTAATGACAGCAAAAAGTTTGAGTCTACAACATTTAGTTAAGGTGTGAGAGCCAAAATGAACTTTTTATGGCTTTAAATGCATTTTCAGCCCGATTGTACACTTCAGGTGAAAATGTCAAAATCTTCAAAATGAGCAAAAGCACAATAAAATTAATGCTTGAATCATGTTCATTTTGCTAAAATATACTAATGACAGCAAAAAGTTTGAGTCTACAACATTTAGTTAAGGTGTGAGAGCCAAAATGAACTTTTTATTGCTTTAAACGCGTTTTCAGCCCCTAATTGTACACTTCAGGTGAAAATGTCAAAATCTTCAAAATGAGCAAAAGCACAATGAAATTAATGCTTGAATCATCTTCATTTTGCTAAAATACACTAATGACAGCAAAAAGTTTGAGTCTACAACATTTAGTTAAGGTGTGAGAGCCAAAATGAACTTTTTATGGCTTTAAATGCATTTTCAGCCTGATTGTACACTTCAGGTGAAAATGTCAAAATCTTCAAAATGAGCAAAAGCACAATGAAATTAATGCTTGAATCATCTTCATTTTGCTAACATACACTAATGACAGCAAAAAGTTTGAGTCTACAACATTTAGTTAAGGTGTGAGAGCCAAAATGAACTTTTTATGGCTTTAAATGCATTTTCAGCCTGATTGTACACTTCAGGTGAAAATGTCAAAATCTTCAAAATGAGCAAAAGCACAATGAAATTAATGATTGAATCATCTTCATTTTGCTAACATACACTAATGACAGCAAAAAGTTTGAGTCTACAACATTTAGTTAAGGTGTGAGAGCCAAAATGAACTTTTTATGGCTTTAAATGCATTTTCAGCCTGATTGTACACTTCAGGTGAAAATGTCAAAATCTTCAAAATGAGCAAAAGCACAATGAAATTAATGCTTGAATCATCTTCATTTTGCTAAAGTACACTAATGACAGCAAAAAGTTTGAGTCTACAACATTTAGTTAAGGTGTGAGAGCCAAAATGAACTTTTTATGGCTTTAAATGCATTTTCAGCCTGATTGTACACTTCAGGTGAAAATGTCAAAATCTTCAAAATGAGCAAAAGCACAATGAAATTAATGCTTGAATCATCTTCATTTTGCTAAAATACACTAATGACAGCAAAAAGTTTGAGTCTACAACATTTAGTTAAGGTGTGAGAGCCAAAATGAACTTTTTATGGCTTTAAATGCATTTTCAGCCCGATTGTACACTTCAGGTGAAAATGTCAAAATCTTCAAAATGAGCAAAAGCACAATAAAATTAATGCTTGAATCATGTTCATTTTGCTAAAATATACTAATGACAGCAAAAAGTTTGAGTCTACAACATTTAGTTAAGGTGTGAGAGCCAAAATGAACTTTTTATTGCTTTAAACGCGTTTTCAGCCCCTAATTGTACACTTCAGGTGAAAATGTCAAAATCTTCAAAATGAGCAAAAGCACAATGAAATTAATGCTTGAATCATCTTCATTTTGCTAAAATACACTAATGACAGCAAAAAGTTTGAGTCTACAACATTTAGTTAAGGTGTGAGAGCCAAAATGAACTTTTTATGGCTTTAAATGCATTTTCAGCCTGATTGTACACTTCAGGTGAAAATGTCAAAATCTTCAAAATGAGCAAAAGCACAATGAAATTAATGCTTGAATCATCTTCATTTTGCTAACATACACTAATGACAGCAAAAAGTTTGAGTCTACAACATTTAGTTAAGGTGTGAGAGCCAAAATGAACTTTTTATGGCTTTAAATGCATTTTCAGCCTGATTGTACACTTCAGGTGAAAATGTCAAAATCTTCAAAATGAGCAAAAGCACAATGAAATTAATGATTGAATCATCTTCATTTTGCTAACATACACTAATGACAGCAAAAAGTTTGAGTCTACAACATTTAGTTAAGGTGTGAGAGCCAAAATGAACTTTTTATGGCTTTAAATGCATTTTCAGCCTGATTGTACACTTCAGGTGAAAATGTCAAAATCTTCAAAATGAGCAAAAGCACAATGAAATTAATGCTTGAATCATCTTCATTTTGCTAAAGTACACTAATGACAGCAAAAAGTTTGAGTGTACAACATTTAGTTAAGGTGTGAGAGCCAAAATGAACTTTTTATGGCTTTAAATGCATTTTCAGCCTGATTGTACACTTCAGGTATAAATGTCAAAATCTTCAAAATGAGCAAAAGCACAATGAAATTAATGCTTGAATCATCTTCATTTTGCTAAAATATACTAATGACAGCAAAAAGTTTGAGTCTACAACATTTAGTTAAGGTGTGAGAGCCAAAATGAACTTTTTATTGCTTTAAACGCGTTTTCAGCCCCTAATTGTACACTTCAGGTGAAAATGTCAAAATCTTCAAAATGAGCAAAAGCACAATGAAATTAATGCTTGAATCATCTTCATTTTGCTAAAATACACTAATGACAGCAACAAGTTTGAGTCTACAACATTTAGTTAAGGTGTGAGAGCCAAAATGAACTTTTTATGGCTTTAAATGCATTTTCAGCCTGATTGTACACTTCAGGTGAAAATGTCAAAATCTTCAAAATGAGCAAAAGCACAATGAAATTAATGCTTGAATCATCTTCATTTTGCTAACATACACTAATGACAGCAAAAAGTTTGAGTCTACAACATTTAGTTAAGGTGTGAGAGCCAAAATGAACTTTTTATGGCTTTAAATGCATTTGCAGCCTGATTGTACACTTCAGGTGAAAATGTCAAAATCTTCAAAATGAGCAAAAGCACAATGAAATTAATGCTTGAATCATCTTCATTTTGCTAACATACACTAATGACAGCAAAAAGTTTGAGTCTACAACATTTAGTTAAGGTGTGAGAGCCAAAATGAACTTTTTATGGCTTTAAATGCATTTTCAGCCTGATTGTACACTTCAGGTGAAAATGTCAAAATCTTCAAAATTAGCAAAAGCACAATGAAATTAATGCTTGAATCATCTTCATTTCGCTAAAATACACTAATGACAGCAAAAAGTTTGAGTCTACAACATTTAGTTAAGGTGTGAGAGCCAAAATGAACTTTTTATGGCTTTAAATGCATTTTCAGCCTGATTGTACACTTCAGGTGAAAATGTCAAAATCTTCAAAATGAGCAAAAGCACAATGAAATTAATGCTTGAATCATCTTCATTTTGCTAACATACACTAATGACAGCAAAAAGTTTGAGTCTACAACATTTAGTTAAGGTGTGAGAGCCAAAATGAACTTTTTATGGCTTTAAATGCATTTTCAGCCCGATTGTACACTTCAGGTGAAAATGTCAAAATCTTCAAAATGAGCAAAAGCACAATAAAATTAATGCTTGAATCATCTTCATTTTGCTAAAATATACTAATGACAGCAAAAAGTTTGAGTCTACAACATTTAGTTAAGGTGTGAGAGCCAAAATGAACTTTTTATTGCTTTAAACGCGTTTTCAGCCCCTAATTGTACACTTCAGGTGAAAATGTCAAAATCTTCAAAATGAGCAAAAGCACAATGAAATTAATGCTTGAATCATCTTCATTTTGCTAACATACACTAATGACAGCAAAAAGTTTGAGTCTACAACATTTAGTTAAGGTGTGAGAGCCAAAATGAACTTTTTATGGCTTTAAATGCATTTTCAGCCTTATTGTACACTTCAGGTGAAAATGTCAAAATCTTCAAAATGAGCAAAAGCACAATGAAATTAATGCTTGAATCATCTTCATTTTGCTAAAATACACTAATGACAGCAAAAAGTTTGAGTCTACAACATTTATTTAAGGTGTGAGAGCCAAAATGAACTTTTTATGGCTTTAAATGCATTTTCAGCCTGATTGTACACTTCAGGTGAAAATGTCAAAATCTTCAAAATGAGCAAAAGCACAATGAAATTAATGCTTGAATCATCTTCATTTTGCTAACATACACTAATGACAGCAAAAAGTTTGAGTCTACATCATTTAGTTAAGGTGTGAGAGCCAAAATGAACTTTTTATGGCTTTAAATGCATTTTCAGCCCGATTGTACACTTCAGGTGAAAATGTCAAAATCTTCCAAATGAGCAAAAGCACAATAAAATTAATGCTTGAATCATCTTCATTTTGCTAAAATATACTAATGACAGCAAAAAGTTTGAGTCTACAACATTTAGTTAAGGTGTGAGAGCCAAAATGAACTTTTTATGGCTTTAAATGCATTTTCAGCCTGATTGTACACTTCAGGTGAAAATGTCAAAATCTTCAAAATGAGCAAAAGCACAATGAAATTAATGCTTGAATCATCTTCATTTTGCTAACATACACTAATGACAGCAAAAAGTTTGAGTCTACAACATTTAGTTAAGGTGTGAGAGCCAAAATGAACTTTTTATGGCTTTAAATGCATTTTCAGCCTGATTGTACACTTCAGGTGAAAATGTCAAAATCTTCAAAATTAGCAAAAGCACAATGAAATTAATGCTTGAATCATCTTCATTTCGCTAAAATACACTAATGACAGCAAAAAGTTTGAGTCTACAACATTTAGTTAAGGTGTGAGAGCCAAAATGAACTTTTTATGGCTTTAAATGCATTTTCAGCCTGATTGTACACTTCAGGTGAAAATGTCAAAATCTTCAAAATGAGCAAAAGCACAATGAAATTAATGCTTGAATCATCTTCATTTTGCTAACATACACTAATGACAGCAAAAAGTTTGAGTCTACAACATTTAGTTAAGGTGTGAGAGCCAAAATGAACTTTTTATGGCTTTAAATGCATTTTCAGCCCGATTGTACACTTCAGGTGAAAATGTCAAAATCTTCAAAATGAGCAAAAGCACAATAAAATTAATGCTTGAATCATCTTCATTTTGCTAAAATATACTAATGACAGCAAAAAGTTTGAGTCTACAACATTTAGTTAAGGTGTGAGAGCCAAAATGAACTTTTTATTGCTTTAAACGCGTTTTCAGCCCCTAATTGTACACTTCAGGTGAAAATGTCAAAATCTTCAAAATGAGCAAAAGCACAATGAAATTAATGCTTGAATCATCTTCATTTTGCTAACATACACTAATGACAGCAAAAAGTTTGAGTCTACAACATTTAGTTAAGGTGTGAGAGCCAAAATGAACTTTTTATGGCTTTAAATGCATTTTCAGCCTTATTGTACACTTCAGGTGAAAATGTCAAAATCTTCAAAATGAGCAAAAGCACAATGAAATTAATGCTTGAATCATCTTCATTTTGCTAAAATACACTAATGACAGCAAAAAGTTTGAGTCTACAACATTTATTTAAGGTGTGAGAGCCAAAATGAACTTTTTATGGCTTTAAATGCATTTTCAGCCTGATTGTACACTTCAGGTGAAAATGTCAAAATCTTCAAAATGAGCAAAAGCACAATGAAATTAATGCTTGAATCATCTTCATTTTGCTAACATACACTAATGACAGCAAAAAGTTTGAGTCTACATCATTTAGTTAAGGTGTGAGAGCCAAAATGAACTTTTTATGGCTTTAAATGCATTTTCAGCCCGATTGTACACTTCAGGTGAAAATGTCAAAATCTTCAAAATGAGCAAAAGCACAATAAAATGAATGCTTGAATCATCTTCATTTTGCTAACATACACTAATGACAGCAAAAAGTTTGAGTCTACAACATTTAGTTAAGGTGTGAGAGCCAAAATGAACTTTTTATGGCTTTAAATGCATTTTCAGCCTGATTGTACACTTCAGGTGAAAATGTCAAAATCTTCAAAATGAGCAAAAGCACAATGAAATTAATGCTTGAATCATCTTCATTTTGCTAGCATACACTAATGACAGCAAAAAGTTTGAGTCTACAACATTTAGTTAAGGTGTGAGAGCCAAAATGAACTTTTTATGGCTTTAAATGCATTTTCAGCCTGATTGTACACTTCAGGTGAAAATGTCAAAATCTTCAAAATGGGCAAAAGCACAATAAAATTAATGCTTGAATCATCTTCATTTTGCTAAAATATACTAATGACAGCAAAAAGTTTGAGTCTACAACATTTAGTTAAGGTGTGAGAGCCAAAATGAACTTTTTATGGCTTTAAATGCATTTTCAGCCTGATTGTACACTTCAGGTGAAAATGTCAAAATCTTCAAAATTAGCAAAAGCACAATGAAATTAATGCTTGAATCATCTTCATTTCGCTAAAATACACTAATGACAGCAAAAAGTTTGAGTCTACAACATTTAGTTAAGGTGTGAGAGCCAAAATGAACTTTTTATGGCTTTAAATGCATTTTCAGCCTGATTGTACACTTCAGGTGAAAATGTCAAAATCTTCAAAATGAGCAAAAGCACAATGAAATTAATGCTTGAATCATCTTCATTTTGCTAACATACACTAATGACAGCAAAAAGTTTGAGTCTACAACATTTAGTTAAGGTGTGAGAGCCAAAATGAACTTTTTATGGCTTTAAATGCATTTTCAGCCCGATTGTACACTTCAGGTGAAAATGTCAAAATCTTCAAAATGAGCAAAAGCACAATAAAATTAATGCTTGAATCATCTTCATTTTGCTAAAATATACTAATGACAGCAAAAAGTTTGAGTCTACAACATTTAGTTAAGGTGTGAGAGCCAAAATGAACTTTTTATTGCTTTAAACGCGTTTTCAGCCCCTAATTGTACACTTCAGGTGAAAATGTCAAAATCTTCAAAATGAGCAAAAGCACAATGAAATTAATGCTTGAATCATCTTCATTTTGCTAACATACACTAATGACAGCAAAAAGTTTGAGTCTACAACATTTAGTTAAGGTGTGAGAGCCAAAATGAACTTTTTATGGCTTTAAATGCATTTTCAGCCTTATTGTACACTTCAGGTGAAAATGTCAAAATCTTCAAAATGAGCAAAAGCACAATGAAATTAATGCTTGAATCATCTTCATTTTGCTAAAATACACTAATGACAGCAAAAAGTTTGAGTCTACAACATTTATTTAAGGTGTGAGAGCCAAAATGAACTTTTTATGGCTTTAAATGCATTTTCAGCCTGATTGTACACTTCAGGTGAAAATGTCAAAATCTTCAAAATGAGCAAAAGCACAATGAAATTAATGCTTGAATCATCTTCATTTTGCTAACATACACTAATGACAGCAAAAAGTTTGAGTCTACATCATTTAGTTAAGGTGTGAGAGCCAAAATGAACTTTTTATGGCTTTAAATGCATTTTCAGCCCGATTGTACACTTCAGGTGAAAATGTCAAAATCTTCCAAATGAGCAAAAGCACAATAAAATTAATGCTTGAATCATCTTCATTTTGCTAAAATATACTAATGACAGCAAAAAGTTTGAGTCTACAACATTTAGTTAAGGTGTGAGAGCCAAAATGAACTTTTTATGGCTTTAAATGCATTTTCAGCCTGATTGTACACTTCAGGTGAAAATGTCAAAATCTTCAAAATGAGCAAAAGCACAATGAAATTAATGCTTGAATCATCTTCATTTTGCTAACATACACTAATGACAGCAAAAAGTTTGAGTCTACAACATTTAGTTAAGGTGTGAGAGCCAAAATGAACTTTTTATGGCTTTAAATGCATTTTCAGCCTGATTGTACACTTCAGGTGAAAATGTCAAAATCTTCAAAATTAGCAAAAGCACAATGAAATTAATGCTTGAATCATCTTCATTTCGCTAAAATACACTAATGACAGCAAAAAGTTTGAGTCTACAACATTTAGTTAAGGTGTGAGAGCCAAAATGAACTTTTTATGGCTTTAAATGCATTTTCAGCCTGATTGTACACTTCAGGTGAAAATGTCAAAATCTTCAAAATGAGCAAAAGCACAATGAAATTAATGCTTGAATCATCTTCATTTTGCTAACATACACTAATGACAGCAAAAAGTTTGAGTCTACAACATTTAGTTAAGGTGTGAGAGCCAAAATGAACTTTTTATGGCTTTAAATGCATTTTCAGCCCGATTGTACACTTCAGGTGAAAATGTCAAAATCTTCAAAATGAGCAAAAGCACAATAAAATTAATGCTTGAATCATCTTCATTTTGCTAAAATATACTAATGACAGCAAAAAGTTTGAGTCTACAACATTTAGTTAAGGTGTGAGAGCCAAAATGAACTTTTTATTGCTTTAAACGCGTTTTCAGCCCCTAATTGTACACTTCAGGTGAAAATGTCAAAATCTTCAAAATGAGCAAAAGCACAATGAAATTAATGCTTGAATCATCTTCATTTTGCTAACATACACTAATGACAGCAAAAAGTTTGAGTCTACAACATTTAGTTAAGGTGTGAGAGCCAAAATGAACTTTTTATGGCTTTAAATGCATTTTCAGCCTTATTGTACACTTCAGGTGAAAATGTCAAAATCTTCAAAATGAGCAAAAGCACAATGAAATTAATGCTTGAATCATCTTCATTTTGCTAAAATACACTAATGACAGCAAAAAGTTTGAGTCTACAACATTTATTTAAGGTGTGAGAGCCAAAATGAACTTTTTATGGCTTTAAATGCATTTTCAGCCTGATTGTACACTTCAGGTGAAAATGTCAAAATCTTCAAAATGAGCAAAAGCACAATGAAATTAATGCTTGAATCATCTTCATTTTGCTAACATACACTAATGACAGCAAAAAGTTTGAGTCTACATCATTTAGTTAAGGTGTGAGAGCCAAAATGAACTTTTTATGGCTTTAAATGCATTTTCAGCCCGATTGTACACTTCAGGTGAAAATGTCAAAATCTTCAAAATGAGCAAAAGCACAATAAAATGAATGCTTGAATCATCTTCATTTTGCTAACATACACTAATGACAGCAAAAAGTTTGAGTCTACAACATTTAGTTAAGGTGTGAGAGCCAAAATGAACTTTTTATGGCTTTAAATGCATTTTCAGCCTGATTGTACACTTCAGGTGAAAATGTCAAAATCTTCAAAATGAGCAAAAGCACAATGAAATTAATGCTTGAATCATCTTCATTTTGCTAGCATACACTAATGACAGCAAAAAGTTTGAGTCTACAACATTTAGTTAAGGTGTGAGAGCCAAAATGAACTTTTTATGGCTTTAAATGCATTTTCAGCCTGATTGTACACTTCAGGTGAAAATGTCAAAATCTTCAAAATGGGCAAAAGCACAATAAAATTAATGCTTGAATCATCTTCATTTTGCTAAAATATACTAATGACAGCAAAAAGTTTGAGTCTACAACATTTAGTTAAGGTGTGAGAGCCAAAATGAACTTTTTATGGCTTTAAATGCATTTTCAGCCTGATTGTACACTTCAGGTGAAAATGTCAAAATCTTCAAAATTAGCAAAAGCACAATGAAATTAATGCTTGAATCATCTTCATTTCGCTAAAATACACTAATGACAGCAAAAAGTTTGAGTCTACAACATTTAGTTAAGGTGTGAGAGCCAAAATGAACTTTTTATGGCTTTAAATGCATTTTCAGCCTGATTGTACACTTCAGGTGAAAATGTCAAAATCTTCAAAATGAGCAAAAGCACAATGAAATTAATGCTTGAATCATCTTCATTTTGCTAACATACACTAATGACAGCAAAAAGTTTGAGTCTACAACATTTAGTTAAGGTGTGAGAGCCAAAATGAACTTTTTATGGCTTTAAATGCATTTTCAGCCCGATTGTACACTTCAGGTGAAAATGTCAAAATCTTCAAAATGAGCAAAAGCACAATAAAATTAATGCTTGAATCATCTTCATTTTGCTAAAATATACTAATGACAGCAAAAAGTTTGAGTCTACAACATTTAGTTAAGGTGTGAGAGCCAAAATGAACTTTTTATTGCTTTAAACGCGTTTTCAGCCCCTAATTGTACACTTCAGGTGAAAATGTCAAAATCTTCAAAATGAGCAAAAGCACAATGAAATTAATGCTTGAATCATCTTCATTTTGCTAACATACACTAATGACAGCAAAAAGTTTGAGTCTACAACATTTAGTTAAGGTGTGAGAGCCAAAATGAACTTTTTATGGCTTTAAATGCATTTTCAGCCTTATTGTACACTTCAGGTGAAAATGTCAAAATCTTCAAAATGAGCAAAAGCACAATGAAATTAATGCTTGAATCATCTTCATTTTGCTAAAATACACTAATGACAGCAAAAAGTTTGAGTCTACAACATTTATTTAAGGTGTGAGAGCCAAAATGAACTTTTTATGGCTTTAAATGCATTTTCAGCCTGATTGTACACTTCAGGTGAAAATGTCAAAATCTTCAAAATGAGCAAAAGCACAATGAAATTAATGCTTGAATCATCTTCATTTTGCTAACATACACTAATGACAGCAAAAAGTTTGAGTCTACATCATTTAGTTAAGGTGTGAGAGCCAAAATGAACTTTTTATGGCTTTAAATGCATTTTCAGCCCGATTGTACACTTCAGGTGAAAATGTCAAAATCTTCCAAATGAGCAAAAGCACAATAAAATTAATGCTTGAATCATCTTCATTTTGCTAAAATATACTAATGACAGCAAAAAGTTTGAGTCTACAACATTTAGTTAAGGTGTGAGAGCCAAAATGAACTTTTTATGGCTTTAAATGCATTTTCAGCCTGATTGTACACTTCAGGTGAAAATGTCAAAATCTTCAAAATGAGCAAAAGCACAATGAAATTAATGCTTGAATCATCTTCATTTTGCTAACATACACTAATGACAGCAAAAAGTTTGAGTCTACAACATTTAGTTAAGGTGTGAGAGCCAAAATGAACTTTTTATGGCTTTAAATGCATTTTCAGCCTGATTGTACACTTCAGGTGAAAATGTCAAAATCTTCAAAATTAGCAAAAGCACAATGAAATTAATGCTTGAATCATCTTCATTTCGCTAAAATACACTAATGACAGCAAAAAGTTTGAGTCTACAACATTTAGTTAAGGTGTGAGAGCCAAAATGAACTTTTTATGGCTTTAAATGCATTTTCAGCCTGATTGTACACTTCAGGTGAAAATGTCAAAATCTTCAAAATGAGCAAAAGCACAATGAAATTAATGCTTGAATCATCTTCATTTTGCTAACATACACTAATGACAGCAAAAAGTTTGAGTCTACAACATTTAGTTAAGGTGTGAGAGCCAAAATGAACTTTTTATGGCTTTAAATGCATTTTCAGCCCGATTGTACACTTCAGGTGAAAATGTCAAAATCTTCAAAATGAGCAAAAGCACAATAAAATTAATGCTTGAATCATCTTCATTTTGCTAAAATATACTAATGACAGCAAAAAGTTTGAGTCTACAACATTTAGTTAAGGTGTGAGAGCCAAAATGAACTTTTTATTGCTTTAAACGCGTTTTCAGCCCCTAATTGTACACTTCAGGTGAAAATGTCAAAATCTTCAAAATGAGCAAAAGCACAATGAAATTAATGCTTGAATCATCTTCATTTTGCTAACATACACTAATGACAGCAAAAAGTTTGAGTCTACAACATTTAGTTAAGGTGTGAGAGCCAAAATGAACTTTTTATGGCTTTAAATGCATTTTCAGCCTTATTGTACACTTCAGGTGAAAATGTCAAAATCTTCAAAATGAGCAAAAGCACAATGAAATTAATGCTTGAATCATCTTCATTTTGCTAAAATACACTAATGACAGCAAAAAGTTTGAGTCTACAACATTTATTTAAGGTGTGAGAGCCAAAATGAACTTTTTATGGCTTTAAATGCATTTTCAGCCTGATTGTACACTTCAGGTGAAAATGTCAAAATCTTCAAAATGAGCAAAAGCACAATGAAATTAATGCTTGAATCATCTTCATTTTGCTAACATACACTAATGACAGCAAAAAGTTTGAGTCTACATCATTTAGTTAAGGTGTGAGAGCCAAAATGAACTTTTTATGGCTTTAAATGCATTTTCAGCCCGATTGTACACTTCAGGTGAAAATGTCAAAATCTTCAAAATGAGCAAAAGCACAATAAAATGAATGCTTGAATCATCTTCATTTTGCTAACATACACTAATGACAGCAAAAAGTTTGAGTCTACAACATTTAGTTAAGGTGTGAGAGCCAAAATGAACTTTTTATGGCTTTAAATGCATTTTCAGCCTGATTGTACACTTCAGGTGAAAATGTCAAAATCTTCAAAATGAGCAAAAGCACAATGAAATTAATGCTTGAATCATCTTCATTTTGCTAGCATACACTAATGACAGCAAAAAGTTTGAGTCTACAACATTTAGTTAAGGTGTGAGAGCCAAAATGAACTTTTTATGGCTTTAAATGCATTTTCAGCCTGATTGTACACTTCAGGTGAAAATGTCAAAATCTTCAAAATGGGCAAAAGCACAATAAAATTAATGCTTGAATCATCTTCATTTTGCTAAAATATACTAATGACAGCAAAAAGTTTGAGTCTACAACATTTAGTTAAGGTGTGAGAGCCAAAATGAACTTTTTATGGCTTTAAATGCATTTTCAGCCCCTAATTGTACACTTCAGGTGAAAATGTCAAAATCTTCAAAATGAGCAAAAGCACAATGAAATTAATGCTTGAATCATCTTCATTTTGCTAAAATACACTAATGACAGCAAAAAGTTTGAGTCTACAACATTTAGTTAAGGTGTGAGAGCCAAAATGAACTTTTTATGGCTTTAAATGCATTTTCAGCCTGATTGTACACTTCAGGTGAAAATGTCAAAATCTTCAAAATGAGCAAAAGCACAATGAAATTAATGCTTGAATCATCTTCATTTTGCTAACATACACTAATGACAGCAAAAAGTTTGAGTCTACAACATTTAGTTAAGGTGTGAGAGCCAAAATGAACTTTTTATGGCTTTAAATGCATTTTCAGCCTGATTGTACACTTCAGGTGAAAATGTCAAAATCTTCAAAATTAGCAAAAGCACAATGAAATTAATGCTTGAATCATCTTCATTTCGCTAAAATACACTAATGACAGCAAAAAGTTTGAGTCTACAACATTTAGTTAAGGTGTGAGAGCCAAAATGAACTTTTTATGGCTTTAAATGCATTTTCAGCCTGATTGTACACTTCAGGTGAAAATGTCAAAATCTTCAAAATGAGCAAAAGCACAATGAAATTAATGCTTGAATCATCTTCATTTTGCTAACATACACTAATGACAGCAAAAAGTTTGAGTCTACAACATTTAGTTAAGGTGTGAGAGCCAAAATGAACTTTTTATGGCTTTAAATGCATTTTCAGCCCGATTGTACACTTCAGGTGAAAATGTCAAAATCTTCAAAATGAGCAAAAGCACAATAAAATTAATGCTTGAATCATCTTCATTTTGCTAAAATATACTAATGACAGCAAAAAGTTTGAGTCTACAACATTTAGTTAAGGTGTGAGAGCCAAAATGAACTTTTTATTGCTTTAAACGCGTTTTCAGCCCCTAATTGTACACTTCAGGTGAAAATGTCAAAATCTTCAAAATGAGCAAAAGCACAATTAAATTAATGCTTGAATCATCTTCATTTTGCTAACATACACTAATGACAGCAAAAAGTTTGAGTCTACAACATTTAGTTAAGGTGTGAGAGCCAAAATGAACTTTTTATGGCTTTAAATGCATTTTCAGCCTTATTGTACACTTCAGGTGAAAATGTCAAAATCTTCAAAATGAGCAAAAGCACAATGAAATTAATGCTTGAATCATCTTCATTTTGCTAAAATACACTAATGACAGCAAAAAGTTTGAGTCTACAACATTTATTTAAGGTGTGAGAGCCAAAATGAACTTTTTATGGCTTTAAATGCATTTTCAGCCTGATTGTACACTTCAGGTGAAAATGTCAAAATCTTCAAAATGAGCAAAAGCACAATGAAATTAATGCTTGAATCATCTTCATTTTGCTAACATACACTAATGACAGCAAAAAGTTTGAGTCTACAACATTTAGTTAAGGTGTGAGAGCCAAAATGAACTTTTTATGGCTTTAAATGCATTTTCAGCCCGATTGTACACTTCAGGTGAAAATGTCAAAATCTTCAAAATGAGCAAAAGCACAATAAAATTAATGCTTGAATCATCTTCATTTTGCTAAAATATACTAATGACAGCAAAAAGTTTGAGTCTACAACATTTAGTTAAGGTGTGAGAGCCAAAATGAACTTTTTATTGCTTTAAACGCGTTTTCAGCCCCTAATTGTACACTTCAGGTGAAAATGTCAAAATCTTCAAAATGAGCAAAAGCACAATGAAATTAATGCTTGAATCATCTTCATTTTGCTAACATACACTAATGACAGCAAAAAGTTTGAGTCTACAACATTTAGTTAAGGTGTGAGAGCCAAAATGAACTTTTTATGGCTTTAAATGCATTTTCAGCCTTATTGTACACTTCAGGTGAAAATGTCAAAATCTTCAAAATGAGCAAAAGCACAATGAAATTAATGCTTGAATCATCTTCATTTTGCTAAAATACACTAATGACAGCAAAAAGTTTGAGTCTACAACATTTATTTAAGGTGTGAGAGCCAAAATGAACTTTTTATGGCTTTAAATGCATTTTCAGCCTGATTGTACACTTCAGGTGAAAATGTCAAAATCTTCAAAATGAGCAAAAGCACAATGAAATTAATGCTTGAATCATCTTCATTTTGCTAACATACACTAATGACAGCAAAAAGTTTGAGTCTACATCATTTAGTTAAGGTGTGAGAGCCAAAATGAACTTTTTATGGCTTTAAATGCATTTTCAGCCTGATTGTACACTTCAGGTGAAAATGTCAAAATCTTCAAAATGAGCAAAAGCACAATGAAATTAATGCTTGAATCATCTTCATTTTGCTAACATACACTAATGACAGCAAAAAGTTTGAGTCTACAACATTTAGTTAAGGTGTGAGAGCCAAAATGAACTTTTTATGGCTTTAAATGCATTTTCAGCCCGATTGTACACTTCAGGTGAAAATGTCAAAATCTTCAAAATGAGCAAAAGCACAATAAAATTAATGCTTGAATCATCTTCATTTTGCTAAAATATACTAATGACAGCAAAAAGTTTGAGTCTACAACATTTAGTTAAGGTGTGAGAGCCAAAATGAACTTTTTATTGCTTTAAACGCGTTTTCAGCCCCTAATTGTACACTTCAGGTGAAAATGTCAAAATCTTCAAAATGAGCAAAAGCACAATTAAATTAATGCTTGAATCATCTTCATTTTGCTAACATACACTAATGACAGCAAAAAGTTTGAGTCTACAACATTTAGTTAAGGTGTGAGAGCCAAAATGAACTTTTTATGGCTTTAAATGCATTTTCAGCCTTATTGTACACTTCAGGTGAAAATGTCAAAATCTTCAAAATGAGCAAAAGCACAATGAAATTAATGCTTGAATCATCTTCATTTTGCTAAAATACACTAATGACAGCAAAAAGTTTGAGTCTACAACATTTATTTAAGGTGTGAGAGCCAAAATGAACTTTTTATGGCTTTAAATGCATTTTCAGCCTGATTGTACACTTCAGGTGAAAATGTCAAAATCTTCAAAATGAGCAAAAGCACAATGAAATTAATGCTTGAATCATCTTCATTTTGCTAACATACACTAATGACAGCAAAAAGTTTGAGTCTACAACATTTAGTTAAGGTGTGAGAGCCAAAATGAACTTTTTATGGCTTTAAATGCATTTTCAGCCCGATTGTACACTTCAGGTGAAAATGTCAAAATCTTCAAAATGAGCAAAAGCACAATAAAATTAATGCTTGAATCATCTTCATTTTGCTAAAATATACTAATGACAGCAAAAAGTTTGAGTCTACAACATTTAGTTAAGGTGTGAGAGCCAAAATGAACTTTTTATTGCTTTAAACGCGTTTTCAGCCCCTAATTGTACACTTCAGGTGAAAATGTCAAAATCTTCAAAATGAGCAAAAGCACAATGAAATTAATGCTTGAATCATCTTCATTTTGCTAACATACACTAATGACAGCAAAAAGTTTGAGTCTACAACATTTAGTTAAGGTGTGAGAGCCAAAATGAACTTTTTATGGCTTTAAATGCATTTTCAGCCTTATTGTACACTTCAGGTGAAAATGTCAAAATCTTCAAAATGAGCAAAAGCACAATGAAATTAATGCTTGAATCATCTTCATTTTGCTAAAATACACTAATGACAGCAAAAAGTTTGAGTCTACAACATTTATTTAAGGTGTGAGAGCCAAAATGAACTTTTTATGGCTTTAAATGCATTTTCAGCCTGATTGTACACTTCAGGTGAAAATGTCAAAATCTTCAAAATGAGCAAAAGCACAATGAAATTAATGCTTGAATCATCTTCATTTTGCTAACATACACTAATGACAGCAAAAAGTTTGAGTCTACATCATTTAGTTAAGGTGTGAGAGCCAAAATGAACTTTTTATGGCTTTAAATGCATTTTCAGCCCGATTGTACACTTCAGGTGAAAATGTCAAAATCTTCAAAATGAGCAAAAGCACAATAAAATTAATGCTTGAATCATCTTCATTTTGCTAAAATATACTAATGACAGCAAAAAGTTTGAGTCTACAACATTTAGTTAAGGTGTGAGAGCCAAAATGAACTTTTTATGGCTTTAAATGCATTTTCAGCCTGATTGTACACTTCAGGTGAAAATGTCAAAATCTTCAAAATGAGCAAAAGCACAATGAAATTAATGCTTGAATCATCTTCATTTTGCTAACATACACTAATGACAGCAAAAAGTTTGAGTCTACAACATTTAGTTAAGGTGTGAGAGCCAAAATGAACTTTTTATGGCTTTAAATGCATTTTCAGCCTGATTGTACACTTCAGGTGAAAATGTCAAAATCTTCAAAATTAACAAAAGCACAATGAAATTAATGCTTGAATCATCTTCATTTCGCTAAAATACACTAATGACAGCAAAACGTTTGAGTCTACAACATTTAGTTAAGGTGTGAGAGCCAAAATGAACTTTTTATGGCTTTAAATGCATTTTCAGCCTGATTGTACACTTCAGGTGAAAATGTCAAAATCTTCAAAATGAGCAAAAGCACAATGAAATTAATGCTTGAATCATCTTCATTTTGCTAACATACACTAATGACAGCAAAAAGTTTGAGTCTACAACATTTAGTTAAGGTGTGAGAGCCAAAATGAACTTTTTATGGCTTTAAATGCATTTTCAGCCCGATTGTACACTTCAGGTGAAAATGTCAAAATCTTCAAAATGAGCAAAAGCACAATAAAATTAATGCTTGAATCATCTTCATTTTGCTAAAATATACTAATGACAGCAAAAAGTTTGAGTCTACAACATTTAGTTAAGGTGTGAGAGCCAAAATGAACTTTTTATTGCTTTAAACGCGTTTTCAGCCCCTAATTGTACACTTCAGGTGAAAATGTCAAAATCTTCAAAATGAGCAAAAGCACAATGAAATTAATGCTTGAATCATCTTCATTTTGCTAACATACACTAATGACAGCAAAAAGTTTGAGTCTACAACATTTAGTTAAGGTGTGAGAGCCAAAATGAACTTTTTATGGCTTTAAATGCATTTTCAGCCTTATTGTACACTTCAGGTGAAAATGTCAAAATCTTCAAAATGAGCAAAAGCACAATGAAATTAATGCTTGAATCATCTTCATTTTGCTAAAATACACTAATGACAGCAAAAAGTTTGAGTCTACAACATTTATTTAAGGTGTGAGAGCCAAAATGAACTTTTTATGGCTTTAAATGCATTTTCAGCCTGATTGTACACTTCAGGTGAAAATGTCAAAATCTTCAAAATTAGCAAAAGCACAATGAAATTAATGCTTGAATCATCTTCATTTCGCTAAAATACACTAATGACAGCAAAAAGTTTGAGTCTACAACATTTAGTTAAGGTGTGAGAGCCAAAATGAACTTTTTATGGCTTTAAATGCATTTTCAGCCTGATTGTACACTTCAGGTGAAAATGTCAAAATCTTCAAAATGAGCAAAAGCACAATGAAATTAATGCTTGAATCATCTTCATTTTGCTAACATACACTAATGACAGCAAAAAGTTTGAGTCTACAACATTTAGTTAAGGTGTGAGAGCCAAAATGAACTTTTTATGGCTTTAAATGCATTTTCAGCCCGATTGTACACTTCAGGTGAAAATGTCAAAATCTTCAAAATGAGCAAAAGCACAATAAAATTAATGCTTGAATCATCTTCATTTTGCTAAAATATACTAATGACAGCAAAAAGTTTGAGTCTACAACATTTAGTTAAGGTGTGAGAGCCAAAATGAACTTTTTATTGCTTTAAACGCGTTTTCAGCCCCTAATTGTACACTTCAGGTGAAAATGTCAAAATCTTCAAAATGAGCAAAAGCACAATGAAATTAATGCTTGAATCATCTTCATTTTGCTAACATACACTAATGACAGCAAAAAGTTTGAGTCTACAACATTTAGTTAAGGTGTGAGAGCCAAAATGAACTTTTTATGGCTTTAAATGCATTTTCAGCCTTATTGTACACTTCAGGTGAAAATGTCAAAATCTTCAAAATGAGCAAAAGCACAATGAAATTAATGCTTGAATCATCTTCATTTTGCTAAAATACACTAATGACAGCAAAAAGTTTGAGTCTACAACATTTATTTAAGGTGTGAGAGCCAAAATGAACTTTTTATGGCTTTAAATGCATTTTCAGCCTGATTGTACACTTCAGGTGAAAATGTCAAAATCTTCAAAATGAGCAAAAGCACAATGAAATTAATGCTTGAATCATCTTCATTTTGCTAACATACACTAATGACAGCAAAAAGTTTGAGTCTACATCATTTAGTTAAGGTGTGAGAGCCAAAATGAACTTTTTATGGCTTTAAATGCATTTTCAGCCCGATTGTACACTTCAGGTGAAAATGTCAAAATCTTCAAAATGAGCAAAAGCACAATAAAATGAATGCTTGAATCATCTTCATTTTGCTAACATACACTAATGACAGCAAAAAGTTTGAGTCTACAACATTTAGTTAAGGTGTGAGAGCCAAAATGAACTTTTTATGGCTTTAAATGCATTTTCAGCCTGATTGTACACTTCAGGTGAAAATGTCAAAATCTTCAAAATGAGCAAAAGCACAATGAAATTAATGCTTGAATCATCTTCATTTTGCTAGCATACACTAATGACAGCAAAAAGTTTGAGTCTACAACATTTAGTTAAGGTGTGAGAGCCAAAATGAACTTTTTATGGCTTTAAATGCATTTTCAGCCTGATTGTACACTTCAGGTGAAAATGTCAAAATCTTCAAAATGGGCAAAAGCACAATAAAATTAATGCTTGAATCATCTTCATTTTGCTAAAATATACTAATGACAGCAAAAAGTTTGAGTCTACAACATTTAGTTAAGGTGTGAGAGCCAAAATGAACTTTTTATGGCTTTAAATGCATTTTCAGCCCCTAATTGTACACTTCAGGTGAAAATGTCAAAATCTTCAAAATGAGCAAAAGCACAATGAAATTAATGCTTGAATCATCTTCATTTTGCTAAAATACACTAATGACAGCAAAAAGTTTGAGTCTACAACATTTAGTTAAGGTGTGAGAGCCAAAATGAACTTTTTATGGCTTTAAATGCATTTTCAGCCTGATTGTACACTTCAGGTGAAAATGTCAAAATCTTCAAAATGAGCAAAAGCACAATGAAATTAATGCTTGAATCATCTTCATTTTGCTAACATACACTAATGACAGCAAAAAGTTTGAGTCTACAACATTTAGTTAAGGTGTGAGAGCCAAAATGAACTTTTTATGGCTTTAAATGCATTTTCAGCCTGATTGTACACTTCAGGTGAAAATGTCAAAATCTTCAAAATTAGCAAAAGCACAATGAAATTAATGCTTGAATCATCTTCATTTCGCTAAAATACACTAATGACAGCAAAAAGTTTGAGTCTACAACATTTAGTTAAGGTGTGAGAGCCAAAATGAACTTTTTATGGCTTTAAATGCATTTTCAGCCTGATTGTACACTTCAGGTGAAAATGTCAAAATCTTCAAAATGAGCAAAAGCACAATGAAATTAATGCTTGAATCATCTTCATTTTGCTAACATACACTAATGACAGCAAAAAGTTTGAGTCTACAACATTTAGTTAAGGTGTGAGAGCCAAAATGAACTTTTTATGGCTTTAAATGCATTTTCAGCCCGATTGTACACTTCAGGTGAAAATGTCAAAATCTTCAAAATGAGCAAAAGCACAATAAAATTAATGCTTGAATCATCTTCATTTTGCTAAAATATACTAATGACAGCAAAAAGTTTGAGTCTACAACATTTAGTTAAGGTGTGAGAGCCAAAATGAACTTTTTATTGCTTTAAACGCGTTTTCAGCCCCTAATTGTACACTTCAGGTGAAAATGTCAAAATCTTCAAAATGAGCAAAAGCACAATGAAATTAATGCTTGAATCATCTTCATTTTGCTAACATACACTAATGACAGCAAAAAGTTTGAGTCTACAACATTTAGTTAAGGTGTGAGAGCCAAAATGAACTTTTTATGGCTTTAAATGCATTTTCAGCCTTATTGTACACTTCAGGTGAAAATGTCAAAATCTTCAAAATGAGCAAAAGCACAATGAAATTAATGCTTGAATCATCTTCATTTTGCTAAAATACACTAATGACAGCAAAAAGTTTGAGTCTACAACATTTATTTAAGGTGTGAGAGCCAAAATGAACTTTTTATGGCTTTAAATGCATTTTCAGCCTGATTGTACACTTCAGGTGAAAATGTCAAAATCTTCAAAATGAGCAAAAGCACAATGAAATTAATGCTTGAATCATCTTCATTTTGCTAACATACACTAATGACAGCAAAAAGTTTGAGTCTACAACATTTAGTTAAGGTGTGAGAGCCAAAATGAACTTTTTATGGCTTTAAATGCATTTTCAGCCCGATTGTACACTTCAGGTGAAAATGTCAAAATCTTCAAAATGAGCAAAAGCACAATAAAATTAATGCTTGAATCATCTTCATTTTGCTAAAATATACTAATGACAGCAAAAAGTTTGAGTCTACAACATTTAGTTAAGGTGTGAGAGCCAAAATGAACTTTTTATTGCTTTAAACGCGTTTTCAGCCCCTAATTGTACACTTCAGGTGAAAATGTCAAAATCTTCAAAATGAGCAAAAGCACAATGAAATTAATGCTTGAATCATCTTCATTTTGCTAACATACACTAATGACAGCAAAAAGTTTGAGTCTACAACATTTAGTTAAGGTGTGAGAGCCAAAATGAACTTTTTATGGCTTTAAATGCATTTTCAGCCTTATTGTACACTTCAGGTGAAAATGTCAAAATCTTCAAAATGAGCAAAAGCACAATGAAATTAATGCTTGAATCATCTTCATTTTGCTAAAATACACTAATGACAGCAAAAAGTTTGAGTCTACAACATTTATTTAAGGTGTGAGAGCCAAAATGAACTTTTTATGGCTTTAAATGCATTTTCAGCCTGATTGTACACTTCAGGTGAAAATGTCAAAATCTTCAAAATGAGCAAAAGCACAATGAAATTAATGCTTGAATCATCTTCATTTTGCTAACATACACTAATGACAGCAAAAAGTTTGAGTCTACATCATTTAGTTAAGGTGTGAGAGCCAAAATGAACTTTTTATGGCTTTAAATGCATTTTCAGCCCGATTGTACACTTCAGGTGAAAATGTCAAAATCTTCAAAATGAGCAAAAGCACAATAAAATTAATGCTTGAATCATCTTCATTTTGCTAAAATATACTAATGACAGCAAAAAGTTTGAGTCTACAACATTTAGTTAAGGTGTGAGAGCCAAAATGAACTTTTTATGGCTTTAAATGCATTTTCAGCCTGATTGTACACTTCAGGTGAAAATGTCAAAATCTTCAAAATGAGCAAAAGCACAATGAAATTAATGCTTGAATCATCTTCATTTTGCTAACATACACTAATGACAGCAAAAAGTTTGAGTCTACAACATTTAGTTAAGGTGTGAGAGCCAAAATGAACTTTTTATGGCTTTAAATGCATTTTCAGCCTGATTGTACACTTCAGGTGAAAATGTCAAAATCTTCAAAATTAGCAAAAGCACAATGAAATTAATGCTTGAATCATCTTCATTTCGCTAAAATACACTAATGACAGCAAAAAGTTTGAGTCTACAACATTTAGTTAAGGTGTGAGAGCCAAAATGAACTTTTTATGGCTTTAAATGCATTTTCAGCCTGATTGTACACTTCAGGTGAAAATGTCAAAATCTTCAAAATGAGCAAAAGCACAATGAAATTAATGCTTGAATCATCTTCATTTTGCTAACATACACTAATGACAGCAAAAAGTTTGAGTCTACAACATTTAGTTAAGGTGTGAGAGCCAAAATGAACTTTTTATGGCTTTAAATGCATTTTCAGCCCGATTGTACACTTCAGGTGAAAATGTCAAAATCTTCAAAATGAGCAAAAGCACAATAAAATTAATGCTTGAATCATCTTCATTTTGCTAAAATATACTAATGACAGCAAAAAGTTTGAGTCTACAACATTTAGTTAAGGTGTGAGAGCCAAAATGAACTTTTTATTGCTTTAAACGCGTTTTCAGCCCCTAATTGTACACTTCAGGTGAAAATGTCAAAATCTTCAAAATGAGCAAAAGCACAATGAAATTAATGCTTGAATCATCTTCATTTTGCTAACATACACTAATGACAGCAAAAAGTTTGAGTCTACAACATTTAGTTAAGGTGTGAGAGCCAAAATGAACTTTTTATGGCTTTAAATGCATTTTCAGCCTTATTGTACACTTCAGGTGAAAATGTCAAAATCTTCAAAATGAGCAAAAGCACAATGAAATTAATGCTTGAATCATCTTCATTTTGCTAAAATACACTAATGACAGCAAAAAGTTTGAGTCTACAACATTTATTTAAGGTGTGAGAGCCAAAATGAACTTTTTATGGCTTTAAATGCATTTTCAGCCTGATTGTACACTTCAGGTGAAAATGTCAAAATCTTCAAAATGAGCAAAAGCACAATGAAATTAATGCTTGAATCATCTTCATTTTGCTAACATACACTAATGACAGCAAAAAGTTTGAGTCTACATCATTTAGTTAAGGTGTGAGAGCCAAAATGAACTTTTTATGGCTTTAAATGCATTTTCAGCCCGATTGTACACTTCAGGTGAAAATGTCAAAATCTTCAAAATGAGCAAAAGCACAATGAAATTAATGCTTGAATCATCTTCATTTTGCTAACATACACTAATGACAGCAAAAAGTTTGAGTCTACAACATTTAGTTAAGGTGTGAGAGCCAAAATGAACTTTTTATGGCTTTAAATGCATTTTCAGCCTTATTGTACACTTCAGGTGAAAATGTCAAAATCTTCAAAATGAGCAAAAGCACAATGAAATTAATGCTTGAATCATCTTCATTTTGCTAAAATACACTAATGACAGCAAAAAGTTTGAGTCTACAACATTTATTTAAGGTGTGAGAGCCAAAATGAACTTTTTATGGCTTTAAATGCATTTTCAGCCTGATTGTACACTTCAGGTGAAAATGTCAAAATCTTCAAAATGAGCAAAAGCACAATGAAATTAATGCTTGAATCATCTTCATTTTGCTAACATACACTAATGACAGCAAAAAGTTTGAGTCTACATCATTTAGTTAAGGTGTGAGAGCCAAAATGAACTTTTTATGGCTTTAAATGCATTTTCAGCCCGATTGTACACTTCAGGTGAAAATGTCAAAATCTTCAAAATGAGCAAAAGCACAATAAAATGAATGCTTGAATCATCTTCATTTTGCTAACATACACTAATGACAGCAAAAAGTTTGAGTCTACAACATTTAGTTAAGGTGTGAGAGCCAAAATGAACTTTTTATGGCTTTAAATGCATTTTCAGCCTGATTGTACACTTCAGGTGAAAATGTCAAAATCTTCAAAATGAGCAAAAGCACAATGAAATTAATGCTTGAATCATCTTCATTTTGCTAGCATACACTAATGACAGCAAAAAGTTTGAGTCTACAACATTTAGTTAAGGTGTGAGAGCCAAAATGAACTTTTTATGGCTTTAAATGCATTTTCAGCCTGATTGTACACTTCAGGTGAAAATGTCAAAATCTTCAAAATGGGCAAAAGCACAATAAAATTAATGCTTGAATCATCTTCATTTTGCTAAAATATACTAATGACAGCAAAAAGTTTGAGTCTACAACATTTAGTTAAGGTGTGAGAGCCAAAATGAACTTTTTATGGCTTTAAATGCATTTTCAGCCCCTAATTGTACACTTCAGGTGAAAATGTCAAAATCTTCAAAATGAGCAAAAGCACAATGAAATTAATGCTTGAATCATCTTCATTTTGCTAAAATACACTAATGACAGCAAAAAGTTTGAGTCTACAACATTTAGTTAAGGTGTGAGAGCCAAAATGAACTTTTTATGGCTTTAAATGCATTTTCAGCCTGATTGTACACTTCAGGTGAAAATGTCAAAATCTTCAAAATGAGCAAAAGCACAATGAAATTAATGCTTGAATCATCTTCATTTTGCTAACATACACTAATGACAGCAAAAAGTTTGAGTCTACAACATTTAGTTAAGGTGTGAGAGCCAAAATGAACTTTTTATGGCTTTAAATGCATTTTCAGCCTGATTGTACACTTCAGGTGAAAATGTCAAAATCTTCAAAATTAGCAAAAGCACAATGAAATTAATGCTTGAATCATCTTCATTTCGCTAAAATACACTAATGACAGCAAAAAGTTTGAGTCTACAACATTTAGTTAAGGTGTGAGAGCCAAAATGAACTTTTTATGGCTTTAAATGCATTTTCAGCCTGATTGTACACTTCAGGTGAAAATGTCAAAATCTTCAAAATGAGCAAAAGCACAATGAAATTAATGCTTGAATCATCTTCATTTTGCTAACATACACTAATGACAGCAAAAAGTTTGAGTCTACAACATTTAGTTAAGGTGTGAGAGCCAAAATGAACTTTTTATGGCTTTAAATGCATTTTCAGCCCGATTGTACACTTCAGGTGAAAATGTCAAAATCTTCAAAATGAGCAAAAGCACAATAAAATTAATGCTTGAATCATCTTCATTTTGCTAAAATATACTAATGACAGCAAAAAGTTTGAGTCTACAACATTTAGTTAAGGTGTGAGAGCCAAAATGAACTTTTTATTGCTTTAAACGCGTTTTCAGCCCCTAATTGTACACTTCAGGTGAAAATGTCAAAATCTTCAAAATGAGCAAAAGCACAATGAAATTAATGCTTGAATCATCTTCATTTTGCTAACATACACTAATGACAGCAAAAAGTTTGAGTCTACAACATTTAGTTAAGGTGTGAGAGCCAAAATGAACTTTTTATGGCTTTAAATGCATTTTCAGCCTTATTGTACACTTCAGGTGAAAATGTCAAAATCTTCAAAATGAGCAAAAGCACAATGAAATTAATGCTTGAATCATCTTCATTTTGCTAAAATACACTAATGACAGCAAAAAGTTTGAGTCTACAACATTTATTTAAGGTGTGAGAGCCAAAATGAACTTTTTATGGCTTTAAATGCATTTTCAGCCTGATTGTACACTTCAGGTGAAAATGTCAAAATCTTCAAAATGAGCAAAAGCACAATGAAATTAATGCTTGAATCATCTTCATTTTGCTAACATACACTAATGACAGCAAAAAGTTTGAGTCTACAACATTTAGTTAAGGTGTGAGAGCCAAAATGAACTTTTTATGGCTTTAAATGCATTTTCAGCCCGATTGTACACTTCAGGTGAAAATGTCAAAATCTTCAAAATGAGCAAAAGCACAATAAAATTAATGCTTGAATCATCTTCATTTTGCTAAAATATACTAATGACAGCAAAAAGTTTGAGTCTACAACATTTAGTTAAGGTGTGAGAGCCAAAATGAACTTTTTATTGCTTTAAACGCGTTTTCAGCCCCTAATTGTACACTTCAGGTGAAAATGTCAAAATCTTCAAAATGAGCAAAAGCACAATGAAATTAATGCTTGAATCATCTTCATTTTGCTAACATACACTAATGACAGCAAAAAGTTTGAGTCTACAACATTTAGTTAAGGTGTGAGAGCCAAAATGAACTTTTTATGGCTTTAAATGCATTTTCAGCCTTATTGTACACTTCAGGTGAAAATGTCAAAATCTTCAAAATGAGCAAAAGCACAATGAAATTAATGCTTGAATCATCTTCATTTTGCTAAAATACACTAATGACAGCAAAAAGTTTGAGTCTACAACATTTATTTAAGGTGTGAGAGCCAAAATGAACTTTTTATGGCTTTAAATGCATTTTCAGCCTGATTGTACACTTCAGGTGAAAATGTCAAAATCTTCAAAATGAGCAAAAGCACAATGAAATTAATGCTTGAATCATCTTCATTTTGCTAACATACACTAATGACAGCAAAAAGTTTGAGTCTACATCATTTAGTTAAGGTGTGAGAGCCAAAATGAACTTTTTATGGCTTTAAATGCATTTTCAGCCCGATTGTACACTTCAGGTGAAAATGTCAAAATCTTCAAAATGAGCAAAAGCACAATAAAATTAATGCTTGAATCATCTTCATTTTGCTAAAATATACTAATGACAGCAAAAAGTTTGAGTCTACAACATTTAGTTAAGGTGTGAGAGCCAAAATGAACTTTTTATGGCTTTAAATGCATTTTCAGCCTGATTGTACACTTCAGGTGAAAATGTCAAAATCTTCAAAATGAGCAAAAGCACAATGAAATTAATGCTTGAATCATCTTCATTTTGCTAACATACACTAATGACAGCAAAAAGTTTGAGTCTACAACATTTAGTTAAGGTGTGAGAGCCAAAATGAACTTTTTATGGCTTTAAATGCATTTTCAGCCTGATTGTACACTTCAGGTGAAAATGTCAAAATCTTCAAAATTAGCAAAAGCACAATGAAATTAATGCTTGAATCATCTTCATTTCGCTAAAATACACTAATGACAGCAAAAAGTTTGAGTCTACAACATTTAGTTAAGGTGTGAGAGCCAAAATGAACTTTTTATGGCTTTAAATGCATTTTCAGCCTGATTGTACACTTCAGGTGAAAATGTCAAAATCTTCAAAATGAGCAAAAGCACAATGAAATTAATGCTTGAATCATCTTCATTTTGCTAACATACACTAATGACAGCAAAAAGTTTGAGTCTACAACATTTAGTTAAGGTGTGAGAGCCAAAATGAACTTTTTATGGCTTTAAATGCATTTTCAGCCCGATTGTACACTTCAGGTGAAAATGTCAAAATCTTCAAAATGAGCAAAAGCACAATAAAATTAATGCTTGAATCATCTTCATTTTGCTAAAATATACTAATGACAGCAAAAAGTTTGAGTCTACAACATTTAGTTAAGGTGTGAGAGCCAAAATGAACTTTTTATTGCTTTAAACGCGTTTTCAGCCCCTAATTGTACACTTCAGGTGAAAATGTCAAAATCTTCAAAATGAGCAAAAGCACAATGAAATTAATGCTTGAATCATCTTCATTTTGCTAACATACACTAATGACAGCAAAAAGTTTGAGTCTACAACATTTAGTTAAGGTGTGAGAGCCAAAATGAACTTTTTATGGCTTTAAATGCATTTTCAGCCTTATTGTACACTTCAGGTGAAAATGTCAAAATCTTCAAAATGAGCAAAAGCACAATGAAATTAATGCTTGAATCATCTTCATTTTGCTAAAATACACTAATGACAGCAAAAAGTTTGAGTCTACAACATTTATTTAAGGTGTGAGAGCCAAAATGAACTTTTTATGGCTTTAAATGCATTTTCAGCCTGATTGTACACTTCAGGTGAAAATGTCAAAATCTTCAAAATGAGCAAAAGCACAATGAAATTAATGCTTGAATCATCTTCATTTTGCTAACATACACTAATGACAGCAAAAAGTTTGAGTCTACATCATTTAGTTAAGGTGTGAGAGCCAAAATGAACTTTTTATGGCTTTAAATGCATTTTCAGCCCGATTGTACACTTCAGGTGAAAATGTCAAAATCTTCAAAATGAGCAAAAGCACAATAAAATGAATGCTTGAATCATCTTCATTTTGCTAACATACACTAATGACAGCAAAAAGTTTGAGTCTACAACATTTAGTTAAGGTGTGAGAGCCAAAATGAACTTTTTATGGCTTTAAATGCATTTTCAGCCTGATTGTACACTTCAGGTGAAAATGTCAAAATCTTCAAAATGGGCAAAAGCACAATAAAATTAATGCTTGAATCATCTTCATTTTGCTAAAATATACTAATGACAGCAAAAAGTTTGAGTCTACAACATTTAGTTAAGGTGTGAGAGCCAAAATGAACTTTTTATGGCTTTAAATGCATTTTCAGCCCCTAATTGTACACTTCAGGTGAAAATGTCAAAATCTTCAAAATGAGCAAAAGCACAATGAAATTAATGCTTGAATCATCTTCATTTTGCTAAAATACACTAATGACAGCAAAAAGTTTGAGTCTACAACATTTAGTTAAGGTGTGAGAGCCAAAATGAACTTTTTATGGCTTTAAATGCATTTTCAGCCTGATTGTACACTTCAGGTGAAAATGTCAAAATCTTCAAAATGAGCAAAAGCACAATGAAATTAATGCTTGAATCATCTTCATTTTGCTAACATACACTAATGACAGCAAAAAGTTTGAGTCTACAACATTTAGTTAAGGTGTGAGAGCCAAAATGAACTTTTTATGGCTTTAAATGCATTTTCAGCCTGATTGTACACTTCAGGTGAAAATGTCAAAATCTTCAAAATTAGCAAAAGCACAATGAAATTAATGCTTGAATCATCTTCATTTCGCTAAAATACACTAATGACAGCAAAAAGTTTGAGTCTACAACATTTAGTTAAGGTGTGAGAGCCAAAATGAACTTTTTATGGCTTTAAATGCATTTTCAGCCTGATTGTACACTTCAGGTGAAAATGTCAAAATCTTCAAAATGAGCAAAAGCACAATGAAATTAATGCTTGAATCATCTTCATTTTGCTAACATACACTAATGACAGCAAAAAGTTTGAGTCTACAACATTTAGTTAAGGTGTGAGAGCCAAAATGAACTTTTTATGGCTTTAAATGCATTTTCAGCCCGATTGTACACTTCAGGTGAAAATGTCAAAATCTTCAAAATGAGCAAAAGCACAATAAAATTAATGCTTGAATCATCTTCATTTTGCTAAAATATACTAATGACAGCAAAAAGTTTGAGTCTACAACATTTAGTTAAGGTGTGAGAGCCAAAATGAACTTTTTATTGCTTTAAACGCGTTTTCAGCCCCTAATTGTACACTTCAGGTGAAAATGTCAAAATCTTCAAAATGAGCAAAAGCACAATGAAATTAATGCTTGAATCATCTTCATTTTGCTAACATACACTAATGACAGCAAAAAGTTTGAGTCTACAACATTTAGTTAAGGTGTGAGAGCCAAAATGAACTTTTTATGGCTTTAAATGCATTTTCAGCCTTATTGTACACTTCAGGTGAAAATGTCAAAATCTTCAAAATGAGCAAAAGCACAATGAAATTAATGCTTGAATCATCTTCATTTTGCTAAAATACACTAATGACAGCAAAAAGTTTGAGTCTACAACATTTATTTAAGGTGTGAGAGCCAAAATGAACTTTTTATGGCTTTAAATGCATTTTCAGCCTGATTGTACACTTCAGGTGAAAATGTCAAAATCTTCAAAATGAGCAAAAGCACAATGAAATTAATGCTTGAATCATCTTCATTTTGCTAACATACACTAATGACAGCAAAAAGTTTGAGTCTACATCATTTAGTTAAGGTGTGAGAGCCAAAATGAACTTTTTATGGCTTTAAATGCATTTTCAGCCCGATTGTACACTTCAGGTGAAAATGTCAAAATCTTCAAAATGAGCAAAAGCACAATAAAATTAATGCTTGAATCATCTTCATTTTGCTAAAATATACTAATGACAGCAAAAAGTTTGAGTCTACAACATTTAGTTAAAGTGTGAGAGCCAAAATGAACTTTTTATGGCTTTAAATGCATTTTCAGCCTGATTGTACACTTCAGGTGAAAATGTCAAAATCTTCAAAATGAGCAAAAGCACAATGAAATTAATGCTTGAATCATCTTCATTTTGCTAACATACACTAATGACAGCAAAAAGTTTGAGTCTACAACATTTAGTTAAGGTGTGAGAGCCAAAATGAACTTTTTATGGCTTTAAATGCATTTTCAGCCTGATTGTACACTTCAGGTGAAAATGTCAAAATCTTCAAAATTAGCAAAAGCACAATGAAATTAATGCTTGAATCATCTTCATTTCGCTAAAATACACTAATGACAGCAAAAAGTTTGAGTCTACAACATTTAGTTAAGGTGTGAGAGCCAAAATGAACTTTTTATGGCTTTAAATGCATTTTCAGCCTGATTGTACACTTCAGGTGAAAATGTCAAAATCTTCAAAATGTGCAAAAGCACAATGAAATTAATGCTTGAATCATCTTCATTTTGCTAACATACACTAATGACAGCAAAAAGTTTGAGTCTACAACATTTAGTTAAGGTGTGAGAGCCAAAATGAACTTTTTATGGCTTTAAATGCATTTTCAGCCCGATTGTACACTTCAGGTGAAAATGTCAAAATCTTCAAAATGAGCAAAAGCACAATAAAATTAATGCTTGAATCATCTTCATTTTGCTAAAATATACTAATGACAGCAAAAAGTTTGAGTCTACAACATTTAGTTAAGGTGTGAGAGCCAAAATGAACTTTTTATTGCTTTAAACGCGTTTTCAGCCCCTAATTGTACACTTCAGGTGAAAATGTCAAAATCTTCAAAATGAGCAAAAGCACAATGAAATTAATGCTTGAATCATCTTCATTTTGCTAACATACACTAATGACAGCAAAAAGTTTGAGTCTACAACATTTAGTTAAGGTGTGAGAGCCAAAATGAACTTTTTATGGCTTTAAATGCATTTTCAGCCTTATTGTACACTTCAGGTGAAAATGTCAAAATCTTCAAAATGAGCAAAAGCACAATGAAATTAATGCTTGAATCATCTTCATTTTGCTAAAATACACTAATGACAGCAAAAAGTTTGAGTCTACAACATTTATTTAAGGTGTGAGAGCCAAAATGAACTTTTTATGGCTTTAAATGCATTTTCAGCCTGATTGTACACTTCAGGTGAAAATGTCAAAATCTTCAAAATGAGCAAAAGCACAATGAAATTAATGCTTGAATCATCTTCATTTTGCTAACATACACTAATGACAGCAAAAAGTTTGAGTCTACATCATTTAGTTAAGGTGTGAGAGCCAAAATGAACTTTTTATGGCTTTAAATGCATTTTCAGCCCGATTGTACACTTCAGGTGAAAATGTCAAAATCTTCAAAATGAGCAAAAGCACAATAAAATGAATGCTTGAATCATCTTCATTTTGCTAACATACACTAATGACAGCAAAAAGTTTGAGTCTACAACATTTAGTTAAGGTGTGAGAGCCAAAATGAACTTTTTATGGCTTTAAATGCATTTTCAGCCTGATTGTACACTTCAGGTGAAAATGTCAAAATCTTCAAAATGAGCAAAAGCACAATGAAATTAATGCTTGAATCATCTTCATTTTGCTAACATACACTAATGACAGCAAAAAGTTTGAGTCTACAACATTTAGTTAAGGTGTGAGAGCCAAAATGAACTTTTTATGGCTTTAAATGCATTTTCAGCCTGATTGTACACTTCAGGTGAAAATGTCAAAATCTTCAAAATGGGCAAAAGCACAATAAAATTAATGCTTGAATCATCTTCATTTTGCTAAAATATACTAATGACAGCAAAAAGTTTGAGTCTACAACATTTAGTTAAGGTGTGAGAGCCAAAATGAACTTTTTATGGCTTTAAATGCATTTTCAGCCCCTAATTGTACACTTCAGGTGAAAATGTCAAAATCTTCAAAATGAGCAAAAGCACAATGAAATTAATGCTTGAATCATCTTCATTTTGCTAAAATACACTAATGACAGCAAAAAGTTTGAGTCTACAACATTTAGTTAAGGTGTGAGAGCCAAAATGAACTTTTTATGGCTTTAAATGCATTTTCAGCCTGATTGTACACTTCAGGTGAAAATGTCAAAATCTTCAAAATGAGCAAAAGCACAATGAAATTAATGCTTGAATCATCTTCATTTTGCTAACATACACTAATGACAGCAAAAAGTTTGAGTCTACAACATTTAGTTAAGGTGTGAGAGCCAAAATGAACTTTTTATGGCTTTAAATGCATTTTCAGCCTGATTGTACACTTCAGGTGAAAATGTCAAAATCTTCAAAATGAGCAAAAGCACAATGAAATTAATGCTTGAATCATCTTCATTTTGCTAAAATACACTAATGACAGCAAAAAGTTTGAGTCTACAACATTTAGTTAAGGTGTGAGAGCCAAAATGAACTTTTTATGGCTTTAAATGCATTTTCAGCCTGATTGTACACTTCAGGTGAAAATGTCAAAATCTTCAAAATGAGCAAAAGCACAATGAAATGAATGCTTGAATCATCTTCATTTTGCTAACATACACTAATGACAGCAAAAAGTTTGAGTCTACAACATTTAGTTAAGGTGTGAGAGCCAAAATGAACTTTTTATGGCTTTAAATGCATTTTCAGCCCGATTGTACACTTCAGGTGAAAATGTCAAAATCTTCAAAATGAGCAAAAGCACAATGAAATTAATGCTTGAATCATCTTCATTTTGCTAACATACACTAATGACAGCAAAAAGTTTGAGTCTACAACATTTAGTTAAGGTGTGAGAGCCAAAATGAACTTTTTATGGCTTTAAATGCATTTTCAGCCTGATTGTACACTTCAGGTGAAAATGTCAAAATCTTCAAAATTAGCAAAAGCACAATGAAATTAATGCTTGAATCATCTTCATTTCGCTAAAATACACTAATGACAGCAAAAAGTTTGAGTCTACAACATTTAGTTAAGGTGTGAGAGCCAAAATGAACTTTTTATGGCTTTAAATGCATTTTCAGCCTGATTGTACACTTCAGGTGAAAATGTCAAAATCTTCAAAATGAGCAAAAGCACAATGAAATGAATGCTTGAATCATCTTCATTTTGCTAACATACACTAATGACAGCAAAACGTTTGAGTCTACAACATTTAGTTAAGGTGTGAGAGCCAAAATGAACTTTTTATGGCTTTAAATGCATTTTCAGCCCGATTGTACACTTCAGGTGAAAATGTCAAAATCTTCAAAATGAGCAAAAGCACAATAAAATTAATGCTTGAATCATCTTCATTTTGCTAAAATATACTAATGACAGCAAAAAGTTTGAGTCTACAACATTTAGTTAAGGTGTGAGAGCCAAAATGAACTTTTTATTGCTTTAAACGCGTTTTCAGCCCCTAATTGTACACTTCAGGTGAAAATGTCAAAATCTTCAAAATGAGCAAAAGCACAATGAAATTAATGCTTGAATCATCTTCATTTTGCTAACATACACTAATGACAGCAAAAAGTTTGAGTCTACAACATTTAGTTAAGGTGTGAGAGCCAAAATGAACTTTTTATGGCTTTAAATGCATTTTCAGCCTTATTGTACACTTCAGGTGAAAATGTCAAAATCTTCAAAATGAGCAAAAGCACAATGAAATTAATGCTTGAATCATCTTCATTTTGCTAAAATACACTAATGACAGCAAAAAGTTTGAGTCTACAACATTTATTTAAGGTGTGAGAGCCAAAATGAACTTTTTATGGCTTTAAATGCATTTTCAGCCTGATTGTACACTTCAGGTGAAAATGTCAAAATCTTCAAAATGAGCAAAAGCACAATGAAATTAATATTGGAATCATCTTCATTTTGCTAACATACACTAATGACAGCAAAAAGTTTGAGTCTACATCATTTAGTTAAGGTGTGAGAGCCAAAATGAACTTTTTATGGCTTTAAATGCATTTTCAGCCCGATTGTACACTTCAGGTGAAAATGTCAAAATCTTCAAAATGAGCAAAAGCACAATAAAATGAATGCTTGAATCATCTTCATTTTGCTAACATACACTAATGACAGCAAAAAGTTTGAGTCTACAACATTTAGTTAAGGTGTGAGAGCCAAAATGAACTTTTTATTGCTTTAAACGCGTTTTCAGCCCCTAATTGTACACTTCAGGTGAAAATGTCAAAATTTTCAAAATGAGCAAAAGCACAATGAAATTAATGCTTGAATCATCTTCATTTTGCTAACATACACTAATGACAGCAAAAAGTTTGAGTCTACAACATTTAGTTAAGGTGTGAGAGCCAAAATGATCTTTTTATGGCTTTAAATGCATTTTCAGCCTGATTGTACACTTCAGGTGAAAATGTCAAAATCTTCAAAATGAGCAAAAGCACAATAAAATTAATGCTTGAATCATCTTCATTTTGCTAAAATATACTAATGACAGCAAAAAGTTTGAGTCTACAACATTTAGTTAAGGTGTGAGAGCCAAAATGAACTTTTTATGGCTTTGAATGCATTTTCAGCCTGATTGTACACTTCAGGTGAAAATGTCAAAATCTTCAAAATGAGCAAAAGCACAATGAAATTAATGCTTGAATCATCTTCATTTTGCTAAAATACACTAATGACAGCAAAAAGTTTGAGTCTACAACATTTAGTTAAGGTGTGAGAGCCAAAATGAACTTTTTATGGCTTTAAATGCATTTTCAGCCTGATTGTACACTTCAGGTGAAAATGTCAAAATCTTCAAAATGAGCAAAAGCACAATGAAATTAATGCTTGAATCATCTTCATTTTGCTAACATACACTAATGACAGCAAAAAGTTTGAGTCTACAACATTTAGTTAAGGTGTGAGAGCCAAAATGAACTTTTTATGGCTTTAAATGCATTTTCAGCCTGATTGTACACTTCAGGTGAAAATGTCAAAATCTTCAAAATGAGCAAAAGCACAATGAAATTAATGCTTGAATCATCTTCATTTTGCTAAAATACACTAATGACAGCAAAAAGTTTGAGTCTACAACATTTAGTTAAGGTGTGAGAGCCAAAATGAACTTTTTATGGCTTTAAATGCATTTTCAGCCTGATTGTACACTTCAGGTGAAAATGTCAAAATCTTCAAAATGAGCAAAAGCACAATGAAATTAATGCTTGAATCATCTTCATTTTGCTAACATACACTAATGACAGCAAAAAGTTTGAGTCTACAACATTTAGTTAAGGTGTGAGAGCCAAAATGAACTTTTTATGGCTTTAAATGCATTTTCAGCCCGATTGTACACTTCAGGTGAAAATGTCAAAATCTTCAAAATGAGCAAAAGCACAATAAAATGAATGCTTGAATCATCTTCATTTTGCTAAAATATACTAATGACAGCAAAAAGTTTGAGTCTACAACATTTAGTTAAGGTGTGAGAGCCAAAATGAACTTTTTATTGCTTTAAACGCGTTTTCAGCCCCTAATTGTACACTTCAGGTGAAAATGTCAAAATCTTCAAAATGAGCAAAAGCACAATGAAATTAATGCTTGAATCATCTTCATTTTGCTAAAATACACTAATGACAGCAAAAAGTTTGAGTCTACAACATTTAGTTAAGGTGTGAGAGCCAAAATGAACTTTTTATGGCTTTAAATGCATTTTCAGCCTGATTGTACACTTCAGGTGAAAATGTCAAAATCTTCAAAATGAGCAAAAGCACAATGAAATTAATGCTTGAATCATCTTCATTTTGCTAACATACACTAATGACAGCAAAAAGTTTGAGTCTACAACATTTAGTTAAGGTGTGAGAGCCAAAATGAACTTTTTATGGCTTTAAATGCATTTTCAGCCCGATTGTACACTTCAGGTGAAAATGTCAAAATCTTCAAAATGAGCAAAAGCACAATAAAATTAATGCTTGAATCATCTTCATTTTGCTAAAATATACTAATGACAGCAAAAAGTTTGAGTCTACAACATTTAGTTAAGGTGTGAGAGCCAAAATGAACTTTTTATTGCTTTAAACGCGTTTTCAGCCCCTAATTGTACACTTCAGGTGAAAATGTCAAAATCTTCAAAATGAGCAAAAGCACAATGAAATTAATGCTTGAATCATCTTCATTTTGCTAAAATACACTAATGACAGCAAAAAGTTTGAATCTACAACATTTAGTTAAGGTGTGAGAGCCAAAATGAACTTTTTATTGCTTTAAATGCATTTTCAGCCCGATTGTACACTTCAGGTGATAATGTCAAAATCTTCAAAATGAGCAAAAGCACAATGAAATTAATGCTTGAATCATCTTCATTTTGCTAAAATACACTAATGACAGCAAAAAGTTTGAGTCTACAACATTTAGTTAAGGTGTGAGAGCCAAAATGAACTTTTTATGGCTTTAAATGCATTTTCAGCCTGATTGTACACTTCAGGTGAAAATGTCAAAATCTTCAAAATGAGCAAAAGCACAATGAAATTAATGCTTGAATCATCTTCATTTTGCTAAAATACACTAATGACAGCAAAAAGTTTGAATCTACAACATTTAGTTAAGGTGTGAGAGCCAAAATGAACTTTTTATTGCTTTAAATGCATTTTCAGCCCGATTGTACACTTCAGGTGAAAATGTCAAAATCTTCAAAATGAGCAAAAGCACAATGAAATTAATGCTTGAATCATCTTCATTTTGCTAAAATACACTAATGACAGCAAAAAGTTTGAGTCTACAACATTTAGTTAAGGTGTGAGAGCCAAAATGAACTTTTTATGGCTTTAAATGCATTTTCAGCCTGATTGTACACTTCAGGTGAAAATGTCAAAATCTTCAAAATGAGCAAAAGCACAATGAAATTAATGCTTGAATCATCTTCATTTTGCTAACATACACTAATGACAGCAAAAAGTTTGAGTCTACAACATTTAGTTAAGGTGTGAGAGCCAAAATGAACTTTTTATGGCTTTAAATGCATTTTCAGCCTGATTGTACACTTCAGGTGAAAATGTCAAAATCTTCAAAATGAGCAAAAGCACAATAAAATTAATGCTTGAATCATCTTCATTTTGCTAACATACACTAATGACAGCAAAAAGTTTGAGTCTACAACATTTAGTTAAGGTGTGAGAGCCAAAATGAACTTTTTATGGCTTTAAATGCATTTTCAGCCCGATTGTACACTTCAGGTGAAAATGTCAAAATCTTCAAAATGAGCAAAAGCACAATAAATTTAATGCTTGAATCATCTTCATTTTGCTAAAATATACTAATGACAGCAAAAAGTTTGAGTCTACAACATTTAGTTAAGGTGTGAGAGCCAAAATGAACTTTTTATTGCTTTAAACGCGTTTTCAGCCCCTAATTGTACACTTCAGGTGAAAATGTCAAAATCTTCAAAATGAGCAAAAGCACAATGAAATTAATGCTTGAATCATCTTCATTTTGCTAAAACACACTAATGACAGCAAAAAGTTTGAGTCTACAACATATAGTTAAGGTGTGAGAGCCAAAATGAACTTTTTATGGCTTTAAATGCATTTTCAGCCTGATTGTACACTTCAGGTGAAAATGTCAAAATCTTTAAAATGAGCAAAAGCACAATGAAATTAATGCTTGAATCATCTGCATTTTGCTAACATACACTAATGACAGAAAAAAGTTTGAGTCTACAACATTTAGTTAAGGTGTGAGAGCCAAAATGAACTTTTTATGGCTTTAAATGCATTTTCAGCCCGATTGTACACTTCAGGTGAAAATGTCAAAATCTTCAAAATGAGCAAAAGCACAATAAAATTAATGCTTGAATCATCTTCATTTTGCTAAAATATACTAATGACAGCAAAAAGTTTGAGTCTACAACATTTAGTTAAGGTGTGAGAGCCAAAATGAACTTTTTATTGCTTTAAACGCGTTTTCAGCCCCTAATTGTACACTTCAGGTGAAAATGTCAAAATCTTCAAAATGAGCAAAAGCACAATGAAATTAATGCTTGAATCATCTTCATTTTGCTAAAATACACTAATGACAGCAAAAAGTTTGAATCTACAACATTTAGTTAAGGTGTGAGAGCCAAAATGAACTTTTTATTGCTTTAAATGCATTTTCAGCCCGATTGTACACTTCAGGTGAAAATGTCAAAATCTTCAAAATGAGCAAAAGCACAATGAAATTAATGCTTGAATCATCTTCATTTTGCTAAAATACACTAATGACAGCAAAAAGTTTGAGTCTACAACATTTAGTTAAGGTGTGAGAGCCAAAATGAACTTTTTATGGCTTTAAATGCATTTTCAGCCCGATTGTACACTTCAGGTGAAAATGTCAAAATCTTCAAAATGAGCAAAAGCACAATGAAATTAATGCTTGAATCATCTTCATTTTGCTAAAATACACTAATGACAGCAAAAAGTTTGAGTCTACAACATTTAGTTAAGGTGTGAGAGCCAAAATGAACTTTTTATGGCTTTAAATGCATTTTCAGCCTGATTGTACACTTCAGGTGAAAATGTCAAAATCTTCAAAATGAGCAAAAGCACAATGAAATTAATGCTTGAATCATCTTCATTTTGCTAACATACACTAATGACAGCAAAAAGTTTGAGTCTACATCATTTAGTTAAGGTGTGAGAGCCAAAATGAACTTTTTATGGCTTTAAATGCATTTTCAGCCCGATTGTACACTTCAGGTGAAAATGTCAAAATCTTCAAAATGAGCAAAAGCACAATAAAATGAATGCTTAAATCATCTTCATTTTGCTAAAATATACTAATGACAGCAAAAAGTTTGAGTCTACAACATTTAGTTAAGGTGTGAGAGCCAAAATGAACTTTTTATTGCTTTAAACGCGTTTTCAGCCCCTAATTGTACACTTCAGGTGAAAATGTCAAAATTTTCAAAATGAGCAAAAGCACAATGAAATTAATGCTTGAATCATCTTCATTTTGCTAACATACACTAATGACAGCAAAAAGTTTGAGTCTACAACATTTAGTTAAGGTGTGAGAGCCAAAATGATCTTTTTATGGCTTTAAATGCATTTTCAGCCTGATTGTACACTTCAGGTGAAAATGTCAAAATCTTCAAAATGAGCAAAAGCACAATAAAATTAATGCTTGAATCATCTTCATTTTGCTAAAATATACTAATGACAGCAAAAAGTTTGAGTCTACAACATTTAGTTAAGGTGTGAGAGCCAAAATGAACTTTTTATGGCTTTGAATGCATTTTCAGCCTGATTGTACACTTCAGGTGAAAATGTCAAAATCTTCAAAATGAGCAAAAGCACAATGAAATTAATGCTTGAATCATCTTCATTTTGCTAAAATACACTAATGACAGCAAAAAGTTTGAGTCTACAACATTTAGTTAAGGTGTGAGAGCCAAAATGAACTTTTTATGGCTTTAAATGCATTTTCAGCCTGATTGTACACTTCAGGTGAAAATGTCAAAATCTTCAAAATGAGCAAAAGCACAATGAAATTAATGCTTGAATCATCTTCATTTTGCTAACATACACTAATGACAGCAAAAAGTTTGAGTCTACAACATTTAGTTAAGGTGTGAGAGCCAAAATGAACTTTTTATGGCTTTAAATGCATTTTCAGCCTGATTGTACACTTCAGGTGAAAATGTCAAAATCTTCAAAATGAGCAAAAGCACAATGAAATTAATGCTTGAATCATCTTCATTTTGCTAAAATACACTAATGACAGCAAAAAGTTTGAGTCTACAACATTTAGTTAAGGTGTGAGAGCCAAAATGAACTTTTTATGGCTTTAAATGCATTTTCAGCCTGATTGTACACTTCAGGTGAAAATGTCAAAATCTTCAAAATGAGCAAAAGCACAATGAAATTAATGCTTGAATCATCTTCATTTTGCTAACATACACTAATGACAGCAAAAAGTTTGAGTCTACAACATTTAGTTAAGGTGTGAGAGCCAAAATGAACTTTTTATGGCTTTAAATGCATTTTCAGCCCGATTGTACACTTCAGGTGAAAATGTCAAAATCTTCAAAATGAGCAAAAGCACAATAAAATGAATGCTTGAATCATCTTCATTTTGCTAAAATATACTAATGACAGCAAAAAGTTTGAGTCTACAACATTTAGTTAAGGTGTGAGAGCCAAAATGAACTTTTTATTGCTTTAAACGCGTTTTCAGCCCCTAATTGTACACTTCAGGTGAAAATGTCAAAATCTTCAAAATGAGCAAAAGCACAATGAAATTAATGCTTGAATCATCTTCATTTTGCTAAAATACACTAATGACAGCAAAAAGTTTGAGTCTACAACATTTAGTTAAGGTGTGAGAGCCAAAATGAACTTTTTATGGCTTTAAATGCATTTTCAGCCTGATTGTACACTTCAGGTGAAAATGTCAAAATCTTCAAAATGAGCAAAAGCACAATGAAATTAATGCTTGAATCATCTTCATTTTGCTAACATACACTAATGACAGCAAAAAGTTTGAGTCTACAACATTTAGTTAAGGTGTGAGAGCCAAAATGAACTTTTTATGGCTTTAAATGCATTTTCAGCCCGATTGTACACTTCAGGTGAAAATGTCAAAATCTTCAAAATGAGCAAAAGCACAATAAAATTAATGCTTGAATCATCTTCATTTTGCTAAAATATACTAATGACAGCAAAAAGTTTGAGTCTACAACATTTAGTTAAGGTGTGAGAGCCAAAATGAACTTTTTATTGCTTTAAACGCGTTTTCAGCCCCTAATTGTACACTTCAGGTGAAAATGTCAAAATCTTCAAAATGAGCAAAAGCACAATGAAATTAATGCTTGAATCATCTTCATTTTGCTAAAATACACTAATGACAGCAAAAAGTTTGAATCTACAACATTTAGTTAAGGTGTGAGAGCCAAAATGAACTTTTTATTGCTTTAAATGCATTTTCAGCCCGATTGTACACTTCAGGTGATAATGTCAAAATCTTCAAAATGAGCAAAAGCACAATGAAATTAATGCTTGAATCATCTTCATTTTGCTAAAATACACTAATGACAGCAAAAAGTTTGAGTCTACAACATTTAGTTAAGGTGTGAGAGCCAAAATGAACTTTTTATGGCTTTAAATGCATTTTCAGCCTGATTGTACACTTCAGGTGAAAATGTCAAAATCTTCAAAATGAGCAAAAGCACAATGAAATTAATGCTTGAATCATCTTCATTTTGCTAAAATACACTAATGACAGCAAAAAGTTTGAATCTACAACATTTAGTTAAGGTGTGAGAGCCAAAATGAACTTTTTATTGCTTTAAATGCATTTTCAGCCCGATTGTACACTTCAGGTGAAAATGTCAAAATCTTCAAAATGAGCAAAAGCACAATGAAATTAATGCTTGAATCATCTTCATTTTGCTAAAATACACTAATGACAGCAAAAAGTTTGAGTCTACAACATTTAGTTAAGGTGTGAGAGCCAAAATGAACTTTTTATGGCTTTAAATGCATTTTCAGCCTGATTGTACACTTCAGGTGAAAATGTCAAAATCTTCAAAATGAGCAAAAGCACAATGAAATTAATGCTTGAATCATCTTCATTTTGCTAACATACACTAATGACAGCAAAAAGTTTGAGTCTACAACATTTAGTTAAGGTGTGAGAGCCAAAATGAACTTTTTATGGCTTTAAATGCATTTTCAGCCTGATTGTACACTTCAGGTGAAAATGTCAAAATCTTCAAAATGAGCAAAAGCACAATAAAATTAATGCTTGAATCATCTTCATTTTGCTAACATACACTAATGACAGCAAAAAGTTTGAGTCTACAACATTTAGTTAAGGTGTGAGAGCCAAAATGAACTTTTTATGGCTTTAAATGCATTTTCAGCCCGATTGTACACTTCAGGTGAAAATGTCAAAATCTTCAAAATGAGCAAAAGCACAATAAATTTAATGCTTGAATCATCTTCATTTTGCTAAAATATACTAATGACAGCAAAAAGTTTGAGTCTACAACATTTAGTTAAGGTGTGAGAGCCAAAATGAACTTTTTATTGCTTTAAACGCGTTTTCAGCCCCTAATTGTACACTTCAGGTGAAAATGTCAAAATCTTCAAAATGAGCAAAAGCACAATGAAATTAATGCTTGAATCATCTTCATTTTGCTAAAACACACTAATGACAGCAAAAAGTTTGAGTCTACAACATATAGTTAAGGTGTGAGAGCCAAAATGAACTTTTTATGGCTTTAAATGCATTTTCAGCCTGATTGTACACTTCAGGTGAAAATGTCAAAATCTTTAAAATGAGCAAAAGCACAATGAAATTAATGCTTGAATCATCTGCATTTTGCTAACATACACTAATGACAGCAAAAAGTTTGAGTCTACAACATTTAGTTAAGGTGTGAGAGCCAAAATGAACTTTTTATGGCTTTAAATGCATTTTCAGCCCGATTGTACACTTCAGGTGAAAATGTCAAAATCTTCAAAATGAGCAAAAGCACAATAAAATTAATGCTTGAATCATCTTCATTTTGCTAAACTATACTAATGACAGCAAAAAGTTTGAGTCTACAACATTTAGTTAAGGTGTGAGAGCCAAAATGAACTTTTTATTGCTTTAAACGCGTTTTCAGCCCCTAATTGTACACTTCAGGTGAAAATGTCAAAATCTTCAAAATGAGCAAAAGCACAATGAAATTAATGCTTGAATCATCTTCATTTTGCTAAAATACACTAATGACAGCAAAAAGTTTGAATCTACAACATTTAGTTAAGGTGTGAGAGCCAAAATGAACTTTTTATTGCTTTAAATGCATTTTCAGCCCGATTGTACACTTCAGGTGAAAATGTCAAAATCTTCAAAATGAGCAAAAGCACAATGAAATTAATGCTTGAATCATCTTCATTTTGCTAAAATACACTAATGACAGCAAAAAGTTTGAGTCTACAACATTTAGTTAAGGTGTGAGAGCCAAAATGAACTTTTTATGGCTTTAAATGCATTTTCAGCCCGATTGTACACTTCAGGTGAAAATGTCAAAATCTTCAAAATGAGCAAAAGCACAATGAAATTAATGCTTGAATCATCTTCATTTTGCTAAAATACACTAATGACAGCAAAAAGTTTGAGTCTACAACATTTAGTTAAGGTGTGAGAGCCAAAATGAACTTTTTATGGCTTTAAATGCATTTTCAGCCTGATTGTACACTTCAGGTGAAAATGTCAAAATCTTCAAAATGAGCAAAAGCACAATGAAATTAATGCTTGAATCATCTTCATTTTGCTAAAATACACTAATGACAGCAAAAAGTTTGAATCTACAACATTTAGTTAAGGTGTGAGAGCCAAAATGAACTTTTTATTGCTTTAAATGCATTTTCAGCCCGATTGTACACTTCAGGTGAAAATGTCAAAATCTTCAAAATGAGCAAAAGCACAATGAAATTAATAATTGAATCATCTTCATTTTGCTAAAATACACTAATGACAGCAAAAAGTTTGAGTCTACAACATTTAGTTAAGGTGTGAGAGCCAAAATGAACTTTTTATGGCTTTAAATGCATTTTCAGCCTGATTGTACACTTCAGGTGAAAATGTCAAAATCTTCAAAATGAGCAAAAGCACAATGAAATTAAGGCTTGAATCATCTTCATTTTGCTAAAATACACTAATGACAGCAAAAAGTTTGAGTCTACAACATTTAGTTAAGGTGTGAGAGCCAAAATGAACTTTTTATGGCTTTAAATGCATTTTCAGCCTGATTGTACACTTCAGGTGAAAATGTCAAAATCTTCAAAATGAGCAAAAGCTTAATGAAATTAATGCTTGAATCATCTTCATTTTGCTAACATACACTAATGACAGCAAAAAGTTTGAGTCTACAACATTTAGTTAAGGTGTGAGAGCCAAAATGAACTTTTTATGGCTTTAAATGCATTTTCAGCCTGATTGTACACTTCAGGTGAAAATGTCAAAATCTTCAAAATGAGCAAAAGCACAATGAAATTAATGCTTGAATCATCTTCATTTTGCTAAAATACACTAAAGACAGCAAAAAGTTTGAGTCTACAACATTTAGTTAAGGTGTGAGAGCCAAAATGAACCTTTTATGGCTTTAAATGCATTTTCAGCCTGATTGTACACTTCAGGTGAAAATGTCAAAATCTTCAAAATGAGCAAAAGCACAATGAAATTAATGCTTGAATCATCTTCATTTTGCTAAAATACACTAATGACAGCAAAAAGTTTGAGTCTACAACATTTAGTTAAGGTGTGAGAGCCAAAATGAACTTTTTATGGCTTTAAATGCATTTTCAGCCCGATTGTACACTTCAGGTGAAAATGTCAAAATCTTCAAAATGAGCAAAAGCACATTAAAATTAATGCTTGAATCATCTTCATTTTGCTAAAATATACTAATGACAGCAAAAAGTTTGAGTCTACAACATTTAGTTAAGGTGTGAGAGCCAAAATGAACTTTTTATTGCTTTAAACGCGTTTTCAGCCCCTAATTGTACACTTCAGGTGAAAATGTCAAAATCTTCAAAATGAGCAAAAGCACAATGAAATTAATGCTTGAATCATCTTCATTTTGCTAAAATACACTAATGACAGCAAAAAGTTTGAGTCTACAACATTTAGTTAAGGTGTGAGAGCCAAAATTAACTTTTTATGGCTTTAAATGCATTTTCAGCCTGATTGTACACTTCAGGTGAAAATGTCAAAATCTTCAAAATGAGCAAAAGCACAATGAAATTAATGCTTGAATCATCTTCATTTTGCTAACATACACTAATGACAGCAAGAAGTTTGAGTCTACAACATTTAGTTAAGGTGTGAGAGCCAAAATGAACTTTTTATGGCTTTAAATGCATTTTCAGCCCGATTGTACACTTCAGGTGAAAATGTCAAAATCTTCAAAATGAGCAAAAGCACAATGAAATTAATGCTTGAATCATCTTCATTTTGCTAAAATACACTAATGACAGCAAAAAGTTTGAGTCTACAACATTTAGTTAAGGTGTGAGAGCCAAAATGAACTTTTTATGGCTTTAAATGCATTTTCAGCCTGATTGTACACTTCAGGTGAAAATGTCAAAATCTTCAAAATGAGCAAAAGCACAATGAAATTAATGCTTGAATCATCTTCATTTTGCTAACATACACTAATGACAGCAAAAAGTTTGAGTCTACAACATTTAGTTAAGGTGTGAGAGCCAAAATGAACTTTTTATGGCTTTAAATGCATTTTCAGCCCGATTGTACACTTCAGGTGAAAATGTCAAAATCTTCAAAATGAGCAAAAGCACAATAAAATTAATGCTTGAATCATCTTCATTTTGCTAAAATATACTAATGACAGCAAAAAGTTTGAGTCTACAACATTTAGTTAAGGTGTGAGAGCCAAAATGAACTTTTTATGGCTTTAAATGCATTTTCAGCCCGATTGTACACTTCAGGTGAAAATGTCAAAATCTTCAAAATGAGCAAAAGCACAATGAAATTAATGCTTGAATCATCTTCATTTTGCTAAAATACACTAATGACAGCAAAAAGTTTGAGTCTACAACATTTAGTTAAGGTGTGGGAGCCAAAATGAACATTTTTTATGGCTTTAAATGCATTTTCAGCCTGATTGTACACTTCAGGTGAAAAATTCAAAATCTTCAAAATGAGCAAAAGCACAATGAAATTAATGCTTGAATCATCTTCATTTTGCTAAAATACACTAATGACAGCAAAAAGTTTGAATCTACAACATTTAGTTAAGGTGTGAGAGCCAAAATGAACTTTTTATTGCTTTAAATGCATTTTCAGCCCATTGTACACTTCAGGTAAAAATGTCAAAATCTTCAAAATGAGCAAAAGCACAATGAAATTAATGCTTGAATCATCTTCATTTTGCTAAAATACACTAATGACAGCAAAAAGTTTGAGTCTACAACATTTAGTTAAGGTGTGAGAGCCAAAATGAACTTTTTATGGCTTTAAATGCATTTTCAGCCTGATTGTACACTTCAGGTGAAAATGTCAAAATCTTCAAAATGAGCAAAAGCACAATGAAATTAATGCTTGAATCATCTTCATTTTGCTAACATACACTAATGACAGCAAAAAGTTTGAGTCTACAACATTTAGTTAAGGTGTGAGAGCCAAAATGAACTTTTTATGGCTTTAAATGCATTTTCAGCCCGATTGTACACTTCAGGTGAAAATGTCAAAATCTTCAAAATGAGCAAAAGCACAATGAAATTAATGCTTGAATCATCTTCATTTTGCTAAAATATACTAATGACAGCAAAAAGTTTGAGTCTACAACATTTAGTTAAGGTGTGAGAGCCAAAATGAACTTTTTATTGCTTTAAACGCGTTTTCAGCCCCTAATTGTACACTTCAGGTGAAAATGTCAAAATCTTCAAAATGAGCAAAAGCACAATGAAATTAATGCTTGAATCATCTTCATTTTGCTAAATTACACTAATGACAGCAAAAAGTTTGAGTCTACAACATTTAGTTAAGGTGTGAGAGCCAAAATGAACTTTTTATGGCTTTAAATGCATTTTCAGCCTGATTGTACACTTCAGGTGAAAATGTCAAAATCTTCAAAATGAGCAAAAGCACAATGAAATTAATGCTTGAATCATCTTCATTTTGCTAACATACACTAATGACAGCAAAAAGTTTGAGTCTACAACATTTAGTTAAGGTGTGAGAGCCAAAATGAACTTTTTATGGCTTTAAATGCATTTTCAGCCCGATTGTACACTTCAGGTGAAAATGTCAAAATCTTCAAAATGAGCAAAAGCACAATGAAATTAATGCTTGAATCATCTTCATTTTGCTAAAATACACTAATGACAGCAAAAAGTTTGAGTCTACAACATTTAGTTAAGGTGTGAGAGCCAAAATGAACTTTTTATGGCTTTAAATGCATTTTCAGCCTGATTGTACACTTCAGGTGAAAATGTCAAAATCTTCAAAATGAGCAAAAGCACAATGAAATTAATGCTTGAATCATCTTCATTTTGCTAACATACACTAATGACAGCAAAAAGTTTGAGTCTACAACATTTAGTTAAGGTGTGAGAGCCAAAATGAACTTTTTATGGCTTTAAATGCATTTTCAGCCCGATTGTACACTTCAGGTGAAAATGTCAAAATCTTCAAAATGAGCAAAAGCACAATAAAATTAATGCTTGAATCATCTTCATTTTGCTAAAATATACTAATGACAGCAAAAAGTTTGAGTCTACAACATTTAGTTAAGGTGTGAGAGCCAAAATGAACTTTTTATGGCTTTAAATGCATTTTCAGCCCGATTGTACACTTCAGGTGAAAATGTCAAAATCTTCAAAATGAGCAAAAGCACAATGAAATTAATGCTTGAATCATCTTCATTTTGCTAAAATACACTAATGACAGCAAAAAGTTTGAGTCTACAACATTTAGTTAAGGTGTGGGAGCCAAAATGAACATTTTTTATGGCTTTAAATGCATTTTCAGCCTGATTGTACACTTCAGGTGAAAAATTCAAAATCTTCAAAATGAGCAAAAGCACAATGAAATTAATGCTTGAATCATCTTCATTTTGCTAAAATACACTAATGACAGCAAAAAGTTTGAATCTACAACATTTAGTTAAGGTGTGAGAGCCAAAATGAACTTTTTATTGCTTTAAATGCATTTTCAGCCCATTGTACACTTCAGGTAAAAATGTCAAAATCTTCAAAATGAGCAAAAGCACAATGAAATTAATGCTTGAATCATCTTCATTTTGCTAAAATACACTAATGACAGCAAAAAGTTTGAGTCTACAACATTTAGTTAAGGTGTGAGAGCCAAAATGAACTTTTTATGGCTTTAAATGCATTTTCAGCCTGATTGTACACTTCAGGTGAAAATGTCAAAATCTTCAAAATGAGCAAAAGCACAATGAAATTAATGCTTGAATCATCTTCATTTTGCTAACATACACTAATGACAGCAAAAAGTTTGAGTCTACAACATTTAGTTAAGGTGTGAGAGCCAAAATGAACTTTTTATGGCTTTAAATGCATTTTCAGCCCGATTGTACACTTCAGGTGAAAATGTCAAAATCTTCAAAATGAGCAAAAGCACAATGAAATTAATGCTTGAATCATCTTCATTTTGCTAAAATATACTAATGACAGCAAAAAGTTTGAGTCTACAACATTTAGTTAAGGTGTGAGAGCCAAAATGAACTTTTTATTGCTTTAAACGCGTTTTCAGCCCCTAATTGTACACTTCAGGTGAAAATGTCAAAATCTTCAAAATGAGCAAAAGCACAATGAAATTAATGCTTGAATCATCTTCATTTTGCTAAATTACACTAATGACAGCAAAAAGTTTGAGTCTACAACATTTAGTTAAGGTGTGAGAGCCAAAATGAACTTTTTATGGCTTTAAATGCATTTTCAGCCTGATTGTACACTTCAGGTGAAAATGTCAAAATCTTCAAAATGAGCAAAAGCACAATGAAATTAATGCTTGAATCATCTTCATTTTGCTAACATACACTAATGACAGCAAAAAGTTTGAGTCTACAACATTTAGTTAAGGTGTGAGAGCCAAAATGAACTTTTTATGGCTTTAAATGCATTTTCAGCCTGATTGTACACTTCAGGTGAAAATGTCAAAATCTTCAAAATGAGCAAAAGCACAATGAAATTAATGCTTGAATCATCTTCATTTTGCTAAAATACACTAATGACAGCAAAAAGTTTGAGTCTACAACATTTAGTTAAGGTGTGAGAGCCAAAATGAACTTTGTATGGCTTTAAATGCATTTTCAGCCTGATTGTACACTTCAGGTGAAAATGTCAAAATCTTCAAAATGAGCAAAAGCACAATGAAATTAATGCTTGAATCATCTTCATTTTGCTAAAATACACTAATGACAGCAAAAAGTTTGAGTCTACAACATTTAGTTAAGGTGTGAGAGCCAAAATGAACTTTTTATGGCTTTAAATGCATTTTCAGCCTGATTGTACACTTCAGGTGAAAATGTCAAAATCTTCAAAATGAGCAAAAGCACAATGAAATTAATGCTTGAATCATCTTCATTTTGCTAAAATATACTAATGACAGCAAAAAGTTTGAGTCTACAACATTTAGTTAAGGTGTGAGAGCCAAAATGAACTTTTTATTGCTTTAAACGCGTTTTCAGCCCCTAATTGTACACTTCAGGTGAAAATGTCAAAATCTTCAAAATGAGCAAAAGCACAATGAAATTAATGCTTGAATCATCTTCATTTTGCTAAAATACACTAATGACAGCAAAAAGTTTGAGTCTACAACATTTAGTTAAGGTGTGAGAGCCAAAATGAACTTTTTATGGCTTTAAATGCATTTTCAGCCTGATTGTACACTTCAGGTGAAAATGTCAAAATCTTCAAAATGAGCAAAAGCACAATGAAATTAATGCTTGAATCATCTTCATTTTGCTAACATACACTAATGACAGCAAAAAGTTTGAGTCTACAACATTTAGTTAAGGTGTGAGAGCCAAAATGAACTTTTTATGGCTTTAAATGCATTTTCAGCCCCTAATTGTACACTTCAGGTGAAAATGTCAAAATCTTCAAAATGAGCAAAAGCACAATGAAATTAATGCTTGAATCATCTTCATTTTGCTAAAATATACTAATGACAGCAAAAAGTTTGAGTCTACAACATTTAGTTAAGGTGTGAGAGCCAAAATGAACTTTTTATTGCTTTAAACGCGTTTTCAGCCCCTAATTGTACACTTCAGGTGAAAATGTCAAAATCTTCAAAATGAGCAAAAGCACAATGAAATTAATGCTTGAATCATCTTCATTTTGCTAAAATACACTAATGACAGCAAAAAGTTTGAGTCTACAACATTTAGTTAAGGTGTGAGAGCCAAAATGAACTTTTTATTGCTTTAAATGCATTTTCAGCCTGATTGTACACTTCAGGTGAAAATGTCAAAATCTTCAAAATGAGCAAAAGCACAATAAAATTAATGCTTGAATCATCTTCATTTTGCTAAAATATACTAATGACAGCAAAAAGTTTGAGTCTACAACATTTAGTTAAGGTGTGAGAGCCAAAATGAACTTTTTATGGCTTTAAATGCATTTTCAGCCCGATTGTACACTTCAGGTGAAAATGTCAAAATCTTCAAAATGAGCAAAAGCACAATGAAATTAATGCTTGAATCATCTTCATTTTGCTAACATACACTAATGACAGCAAAAAGTTTGAGTCTACAACATTTAGTTAAGGTGTGAGAGCCAAAATGAACTTTTTATGGCTTTAAATGCATTTTCAGCCCGATTGTACACTTCAGGTGAAAATGTCAAAATCTTCAAAATGAGCAAAAGCACAATGAAATTAATGCTTGAATCATCTTCATTTTGCTAAAATACACTAATGACAGCAAAAAGTTTGAGTCTACAACATTTAGTTAAGGTGTGAGAGCCAAAATGAACTTTTTATGGCTTTAAATGCATTTTCAGCCTGATTGTACACTTCAGGTGAAAATGTCAAAATCTTCAAAATGAGCAAAAGCACAATTAAATTAATGCTTGAATCATCTTCATTTTGCTAAAATATACTAATGACAGCAAAAAGTTTGAGTCTACAACATTTAGTTAAGGTGTGAGAGCCAAAATGAACTTTTTATTGCTTTAAACGCGTTTTCAGCCCCTAATTGTACACTTCAGGTGAAAATGTCAAAATCTTCAAAATGAGCAAAAGCACAATGAAATTAATGCTTGAATCATCTTCATTTTGCTAAAATACACTAATGACAGCAAAAAGTTTGAGTCTACAACATTTAGTTAAGGTGTGAGAGCCAAAATGAACTTTTTATGGCTTTAAATGCATTTTCAGCCTGATTGTACACTTCAGGTGAAAATGTCAAAATCTTCAAAATGAGCAAAAGCACAATAAAATTAATGCTTGAATCATCTTCATTTTGCTAAAATATACTAATGACAGCAAAAAGTTTGAGTCTACAACATTTAGTTAAGGTGTGAGAGCCAAAATGAACTTTTTATGGCTTTAAATGCATTTTCAGCCCGATTGTACACTTCAGGTGAAAATGTCAAAATCTTCAAAATGAGCAAAAGCACAATGAAATTAATGCTTGAATCATCTTCATTTTGCTAACATACACTAATGACAGCAAAAAGTTTGAGTCTACAACATTTAGTTAAGGTGTGAGAGCCAAAATGAACTTTTTATGGCTTTAAATGCATTTTCAGCCCGATTGTACACTTCAGGTGAAAATGTCAAAATCTTCAAAATGAGCAAAAGCACAATGAAATTAATGCTTGAATCATCTTCATTTTGCTAAAATACACTAATGACAGCAAAAAGTTTGAGTCTACAACATTTAGTTAAGGTGTGAGAGCCAAAATGAACTTTTTATGGCTTTAAATGCATTTTCAGCCTGATTGTACACTTCAGGTGAAAATGTCAAAATCTTCAAAATGAGCAAAAGCACAATGAAATTAATGCTTGAATCATCTTCATTTTGCTAAAATATACTAATGACAGCAAAAAGTTTGAGTCTACAACATTTAGTTAAGGTGTGAGAGCCAAAATGAACTTTTTATTGCTTTAAACGCGTTTTCAGCCCCTAATTGTACACTTCAGGTGAAAATGTCAAAATCTTCAAAATGAGCAAAAGCACAATGAAATTAATGCTTGAATCATCTTCATTTTGCTAAAATACACTAATGACAGCAAAAAGTTTGAGTCTACAACATTTAGTTAAGGTGTGAGAGCCAAAATGAACTTTTTATGGCTTTAAATGCATTTTCAGCCTGATTGTACACTTCAGGTGAAAATGTCAAAATCTTCAAAATGAGCAAAAGCACAATGAAATTAATGCTTGAATCATCTTCATTTTGCTAACATACACTAATGACAGCAAAAAGTTTGAGTCTACAACATTTAGTTAAGGTGTGAGAGCCAAAATGAACTTTTTATGGCTTTAAATGCATTTTCAGCCCGATTGTACACTTCAGGTGAAAATGTCAAAATCTTCAAAATGAGCAAAAGCACAATGAAATTAATGCTTGAATCATCTTCATTTTGCTAAAATATACTAATGACAGCAAAAAGTTTGAGTCTACAACATTTAGTTAAGGTGTGAGAGCCAAAATGAACTTTTTATTGCTTTAAACGCGTTTTCAGCCCGATTGTACACTTCAGGTGAAAATGTCAAAATCTTCAAAATGAGCAAAAGCACAATGAAATTAATGCTTGAATCATCTTCATTTTGCTAAAATATACTAATGACAGCAAAAAGTTTGAGTCTACAACATTTAGTTAAGGTGTGAGAGCCAAAATAAACTTTTTATTGCTTTAAACGCGTTTTCAGCCCCTAATTGTACACTTCAGGTGAAAATGTCAAAATCTTCAAAATGAGCAAAAGCACAATGAAATTAATGCTTGAATCATCTTCATTTTGCTAAAATACACTAATGACAGCAAAAAGTTTGAGTCTACAACATTTAGTTAAGGTGTGAGAGCCAAAATGAACTTTTTATGGCTTTAAATGCATTTTCAGCCTGATTGTACACTTCAGGTGAAAATGTCAAAATCTTCAAAATGAGCAAAAGCACAATAAAATTAATGCTTGAATCATCTTCATTTTGCTAAAATATACTAATGACAGCAAAAAGTTTGAGTCTACAACATTTAGTTAAGGTGTGAGAGCCAAAATGAACTTTTTATGGCTTTAAATGCATTTTCAGCCCGATTGTACACTTCAGGTGAAAATGTCAAAATCTTCAAAATGAGCAAAAGCACAATGAAATTAATGCTTGAATCATCTTCATTTTGCTAACATACACTAATGACAGCAAAAAGTTTGAGTCTACAACATTTAGTTAAGGTGTGAGAGCCAAAATGAACTTTTTATGGCTTTAAATGCATTTTCAGCCCGATTGTACACTTCAGGTGAAAATGTCAAAATCTTCAAAATGAGCAAAAGCACAATGAAATTAATGCTTGAATCATCTTCATTTTGCTAAAATACACTAATGACAGCAAAAAGTTTGAGTCTACAACATTTAGTTAAGGTGTGAGAGCCAAAATGAACTTTTTATGGCTTTAAATGCATTTTCAGCCTGATTGTACACTTCAGGTGAAAATGTCAAAATCTTCAAAATGAGCAAAAGCACAATGAAATTAATGCTTGAATCATCTTCATTTTGCTAAAATATACTAATGACAGCAAAAAGTTTGAGTCTACAACATTTAGTTAAGGTGTGAGAGCCAAAATGAACTTTTTATTGCTTTAAACGCGTTTTCAGCCCCTAATTGTACACTTCAGGTGAAAATGTCAAAATCTTCAAAATGAGCAAAAGCACAATGAAATTAATGCTTGAATCATCTTCATTTTGCTAAAATACACTAATGACAGCAAAAAGTTTGAGTCTACAACATTTAGTTAAGGTGTGAGAGCCAAAATGAACTTTTTATGGCTTTAAATGCATTTTCAGCCTGATTGTACACTTCAGGTGAAAATGTCAAAATCTTCAAAATGAGCAAAAGCACAATGAAATTAATGCTTGAATCATCTTCATTTTGCTAACATACACTAATGACAGCAAAAAGTTTGAGTCTACAACATTTAGTTAAGGTGTGAGAGCCAAAATGAACTTTTTATGGCTTTAAATGCATTTTCAGCCCGATTGTACACTTCAGGTGAAAATGTCAAAATCTTCAAAATGAGCAAAAGCACAATGAAATTAATGCTTGAATCATCTTCATTTTGCTAAAATATACTAATGACAGCAAAAAGTTTGAGTCTACAACATTTAGTTAAGGTGTGAGAGCCAAAATGAACTTTTTATTGCTTTAAACGCGTTTTCAGCCCGATTGTACACTTCAGGTGAAAATGTCAAAATCTTCAAAATGAGCAAAAGCACAATGAAATTAATGCTTGAATCATCTTCATTTTGCTAAAATATACTAATGACAGAAAAAAGTTTGAGTCTACAACATTTAGTTAAGGTGTGAGAGCCAAAATGAACTTTTTATTGCTTTAAACGCGTTTTCAGCCCCTAATTGTACACTTCAGGTGAAAATGTCAAAATCTTCAAAATGAGCAAAAGCACAATGAAATTAATGCTTGAATCATCTTCATTTTGCTAAAATATACTAATGACAGCAAAAAGTTTGAGTCTACAACATTTAGTTAAGGTGTGAGAGCCAAAATGAACTTTTTATGGCTTTAAATGCATTTTCAGCCTGATTGTACACTTCAGGTGAAAATGTCAAAATCTTCAAAATGAGCAAAAGCACAATGAAATTAATGCTTGAATCATCTTCATTTTGCTAAAATACACTAATGACAGCAAAAAGTTTGAGTCTACAACATTTAGTTAAGGTGTGAGAGCCAAAATGAACTTTTTATGGCTTTAAATGCATTTTCAGCCTGATTGTACACTTCAGGTGAAAATGTCAAAATCTTCAAATAAGCAAAAGCACAATGAAATTAATGCTTGAATCATCTTCATTTTGCTAACATATACTAATGACAGCAAAAAGTTTGAGTCTACAACATTTAGTTAAGGTGTGAGAGCCAAAATGAACTTTTTATTGCTTTAAACGCGTTTTCAGCCCCTAATTGTACACTTCAGGTGAAAATGTCAAAATCTTCAAAATGAGCAAAAGCACAATGAAATTAATGCTTGAATCATCTTCATTTTGCTAAAATACACTAATGACAGCAAAAAGTTTGAGTCTACAACATTTAGTTAAGGTGTGAGAGCCAAAATGAACTTTTTATGGCTTTAAATGCATTTTCAGCCTGATTGTACACTTCAGGTGAAAATGTCAAAATCTTCAAAATGAGCAAAAGCACAATGAAATTAATGCTTGAATCATCTTCATTTTGCTAAAATACACTAATGACAGCAAAAAGTTTGAGTCTACAACATTTAGTTAAGGTGTGAGAGCCAAAATGATTTTTTTATGGCTTTAAATGCATATTCAGCCTGATTGTACACTTCAGGTGAAAATGTCAAAATCTTCAAAATGAGCAAAAGCACAATGAAATTAATGCTTGAATCATCTTCATTTTGCTAAAATACACTAATGACAGCAAAAAGTTTGAGTCTACAACATTTAGTTAAGGTGTGAGAGCCAAAATGAACTTTTTATGGCTTTAAATGCATTTTCAGCCTGATTGTACACTTCAGGTGAAAATGTCAAAATCTTCAAAATGAGCAAAAGCACAATGAAATTAATGCTTGAATCATCTTCATTTTGCTAAAATACACTAATGACAGCAAAAAGTTTGAGTCTACAACATTTAGTTAAGGTGTGAGAGCCAAAATGAACCTTTTATGGCTTTAAATGCATTTTCAGCCCGATTGTACACTTCAGGTGAAAATGTCAAAATCTTCAAAATGAGCAAAAGCACATTAAAATTAATGCTTGAATCATCTTCATTTTGCTAAAATATACTAATGACAGCAAAAAGTTTGAGTCTACAACATTTAGTTAAGGTGTGAGAGCCAAAATGAACTTTTTATGGCTTTAAATGCATTTTCAGCCCGATTGTACACTTCAGGTGAAAATGTCAAAATCTTCAAAATGAGCAAAAGCACAATGAAATTAATGCTTGAATCATCTTCATTTTGCTAAAATATACTAATGACAGCAAAAAGTTTGAGTCTACAACATTTAGTTAAGGTGTGAGAGCCAAAATGAACTTTTTATTGCTTTAAACGCGTTTTCAGCCCCTAATTGTACACTTCAGGTGAAAATGTCAAAATCTTCAAAATGAGCAAAAGCACAATGAAATTAATGCTTGAATCATCTTCATTTAGCTAAAATACACTAATGACAGCAAAAAGTTTGAGTCTACAACATTTAGTTAAGGTGTGAGAGCCAAAATGAACTTTTTATGGCTTTAAATGCATTTTCAGCCTGATTGTACACTTCAGGTGAAAATGTCAAAATCTTCAAAATGAGCAAAAGCACAATAAAATTAATGCTTGAATCATCTTCATTTTGCTAAAATATACTAATGACAGCAAAAAGTTTGAGTCTACAACATTTAGTTAAGGTGTGAGAGCCAAAATGAACTTTTTATTGCTTTAAACGCGTTTTCAGCCCCTAATTGTACACTTCAGGCGAAAATGTCAAAATCTTCAAAATGAGCAAAAGCACAATGAAATTAATGCTTGAATCATCTTCATTTTGCTAAAATACACTAATGACAGCAAAAAGTTTGAGTCTACAACATTTAGTTAAGGTGTGAGAGCCAAAATGAACTTTTTATGGCTTTAAATGCATTTTCAGCCTGATTGTACACTTCAGGTGAAAATGTCAAAATCTTCAAAATGAGCAAAAGCACAATAAAATTAATGCTTGAATCATCTTCATTTTGCTAAAATATACTAATGACAGCAAAAAGTTTGAGTCTACAACATTTAGTTAAGGTGTGAGAGCCAAAATGAACTTTTTATTGCTTTAAACGCGTTTTCAGCCCCTAATTGTACACTTCAGGTGAAAATGTCAAAATCTTCAAAATGAGCAAAAGCACAATGAAATTAATGCTTGAATCATCTTCATTTTGCTAAAATACACTAATGACAGCAAAAAGTTTGAGTCTACAACATTTAGTTAAGGTGTGAGAGCCAAAATGAACTTTTTATGGCTTTAAATGCATTTTCAGCCCGATTGTACACTTCAGGTGAAAATGTCAAAATCTTCAAAATGAGCAAAAGCACAATGAAATTAATGCTTGAATCATCTTCATTTTGCTAACATACACTAATGACAGCAAAAAGTTTGAGTCTACAACATTTAGTTAAGGTGTGAGAGCCAAAATGAACTTTTTATGGCTTTAAATGCATTTTCAGCCCGATTGTACACTTCAGGTGAAAATGTCAAAATCTTCAAAATGAGCAAAAGCACAATGAAATTAATGCTTGAATCATCTTCATTTTGCTAAAATACACTAATGACAGCAAAAAGTTTGAGTCTACAACATTTAGTTAAGGTGTGAGAGCCAAAATGAACTTTTTATGTCTTTAAATGCATTTTCAGCCTGATTGTACACTTCAGGGGAAAATGTCAAAATCTTCAAAATGAGCAAAAGCACAATGAAATTAATGCTTGAATCATCTTCATTTTGCTAACATACACTAATGACAGCAAAAAGTTTGAGTCTACAACATTTAGTTAAGGTGTGAGAGCCAAAATGAACTTTTTATGGCTTTAAATGCATTTTCAGCCCGATTGTACACTTCAGGTGAAAGTGTCAAAATCTTCAAAATGAGCAAAAGCACAATGAAATTAATGCTTGAATCATCTTCATTTTGCTAAAATATACTAATGACAGCAAAAAGTTTGAGTCTACAACATTTAGTTAAGGTGTGAGAGCCAAAATGAACTTTTTATTGCTTTAAACGCGTTTTCAGCCCGATTGTACACTTCAGGTGAAAATGTCAAAATCTTCAAAATGAGCAAAAGCACAATGAAATTAATGCTTGAATCATCTTCATTTTGCTAAAATATACTAATGACAGAAAAAAGTTTGAGTCTACAACATTTAGTTAAGGTGTGAGAGCCAAAATGAACTTTTTATTGCTTTAAACGCGTTTTCAGCCCCTAATTGTACACTTCAGGTGAAAATGTCAAAATCTTCAAAATGAGCAAAAGCACAATGAAATTAATGCTTGAATCATCTTCATTTTGCTAAAATACACTAATGACAGCAAAAAGTTTGAGTCTACAACATTTAGTTAAGGTGTGAGAGCCAAAATGAACTTTTTATGGCTTTAAATGCATTTTCAGCCTGATTGTACACTTCAGGTGAAAATGTCAAAATCTTCAAAATGAGCAAAAGCACAATAAAATTAATGCTTGAATCATCTTCATTTTGCTAAAATATACTAATGACAGCAAAAAGTTTGAGTCTACAACATTTAGTTAAGGTGTGAGAGCCAAAATGAACTTTTTATGGCTTTAAATGCATTTTCAGCCCGATTGTACACTTCAGGTGAAAATGTCAAAATCTTCAAAATGAGCAAAAGCACAATGAAATTAATGCTTGAATCATCTTCATTTTGCTAACATACACTAATGACAGCAAAAAGTTTGAGTCTACAACATTTAGTTAAGGTGTGAGAGCCAAAATGAACTTTTTATGGCTTTAAATGCATTTTCAGCCCGATTGTACACTTCAGGTGAAAATGTCAAAATCTTCAAAATGAGCAAAAGCACAATGAAATTAATGCTTGAATCATCTTCATTTTGCTAAAATACACTAATGACAGCAAAAAGTTTGAGTCTACAACATTTAGTTAAGGTGTGAGAGCCAAAATGAACTTTTTATGGCTTTAAATGCATTTTCAGCCCGATTGTACACTTCAGGTGAAAATGTCAAAATCTTCAAAATGAGCAAAAGCACAATGAAATTAATGCTTGAATCATCTTCATTTTGCTAAAATATACTAATGACAGCAAAAAGTTTGAGTCTACAACATTTAGTTAAGGTGTGAGAGCCAAAATGAACTTTTTATGGCTTTAAATGCATTTTCAGCCTGATTGTACACTTCAGGTGAAAATGTCAAAATCTTCAAAATGAGCAAAAGCACAATGAAATTAATGCTTGAATCATCTTCATTTTGCTAAAATACACTAATGACAGCAAAAAGTTTGAGTCTACAACATTTAGTTAAGGTGTGAGAGCCAAAATGAACTTTTTATGGCTTTAAATGCATTTTCAGCCTGATTGTACACTTCAGGTGAAAATGTCAAAATCTTCAAAATAAGCAAAAGCACAATGAAATTAATGCTTGAATCATCTTCATTTTGCTAAAATATACTAATGACAGCAAAAAGTTTGAGTCTACAACATTTAGTTAAGGTGTGAGAGCCAAAATGAACTTTTTATTGCTTTAAACGCGTTTTCAGCCCCTAATTGTACACTTCAGGTGAAAATGTCAAAATCTTCAAAATGAGCAAAAGCACAATGAAATTAATGCTTGAATCATCTTCATTTTGCTAAAATACACTAATGACAGCAAAAAGTTTGAGTCTACAACATTTAGTTAAGGTGTGAGAGCCAAAATGAACTTTTTATGGCTTTAAATGCATTTTCAGCCTGATTGTACACTTCAGGTGAAAATGTCAAAATCTTCAAAATGAGCAAAAGCACAATGAAATTAATGCTTGAATCATCTTCATTTTGCTAAAATACACTAATGACAGCAAAAAGTTTGAGTCTACAACATTTAGTTAAGGTGTGAGAGCCAAAATGAACTTTTTATGGCTTTAAATGCATATTCAGCCTGATTGTACACTTCAGGTGAAAATGTCAAAATCTTCAAAATGAGCAAAAGCACAATGAAATTAATGCTTGAATCATCTTCATTTTGCTAAAATACACTAATGACAGCAAAAAGTTTGAGTCTACAACATTTAGTTAAGGTGTGAGAGCCAAAATGAACTTTTTATGGCTTTAAATGCATTTTCAGCCTGATTGTACACTTCAGGTGAAAATGTCAAAATCTTCAAAATGAGCAAAAGCACAATGAAATTAATGCTTGAATCATCTTCATTTTGCTAAAATACACTAATGACAGCAAAAAGTTTGAGTCTACAACATTTAGTTAAGGTGTGAGAGCCAAAATGAACCTTTTATGGCTTTAAATGCATTTTCAGCCCGATTGTACACTTCAGGTGAAAATGTCAAAATCTTCAAAATGAGCAAAAGCACATTAAAATTAATGCTTGAATCATCTTCATTTTGCTAAAATATACTAATGACAGCAAAAAGTTTGAGTCTACAACATTTAGTTAAGGTGTGAGAGCCAAAATGAACTTTTTATGGCTTTAAATGCATTTTCAGCCCGATTGTACACTTCAGGTGAAAATGTCAAAATCTTCAAAATGAGCAAAAGCACAATGAAATTAATGCTTGAATCATCTCATTTTGCTAAAATATACTAATGACAGCAAAAAGTTTGAGTCTACAACATTTAGTTAAGGTGTGAGAGCCAAAATGAACTTTTTATTGCTTTAAACGCGTTTTCAGCCCCTAATTGTACACTTCAGGTGAAAATGTCAAAATCTTCAAAATGAGCAAAAGCACAATGAAATTAATGCTTGAATCATCTTCATTTTGCTAAAATACACTAATGACAGCAAAAAGTTTGAATCTACAACATTTAGTTAAGGTGTGAGAGCCAAAATGAACTTTTTATTGCTTTAAATGCATTTTCAGCCCGATTGTACACTTCAGGTGAAAATGTCAAAATCTTCAAAATGAGCAAAAGCACAATGAAATTAATGCTTGAATCATCTTCATTTTGCTAACATACACTAATGACAGCAAAAAGTTTGAGTCTACAACATTTAGTTAAGGGTTGAGAGCCAAAATGAACTTTTTATGGCTTTAAATGCATTTTCAGCCCGATTGTACACTTCAGGTGAAAATGTCAAAATCTTCAAAATGAGCAAAAGCACAATGAAATTAATGCTTGAATCATCTTCATTTTGCTAAAATACACTAATGACAGCAAAAAGTTTGAGTCTACAACATTTAGTTAAGGTGTGAGAGCCAAAATGAACTTTTTATGGCTTTAAATGCATTTTCAGCCTGATTGTACACTTCAGGTGAAAATGTCAAAATCTTCAAAATGAGCAAAAGCACAATGAAATTAATGCTTGAATCATCTTCATTTTGCTAAAATATACTAATGACAGCAAAAAGTTTGAGTCTACAACATTTAGTTAAGGTGTGAGAGCCAAAATGAACTTTTTATTGCTTTAAATGCATTTTCAGCCCGATTGTACACTTCAGGTGAAAATGTCAAAATCTTCAAAATGAGCAAAAGCACAATGAAATTAATGCTTGAATCATCTTCATTTTGCTAAAATACACTAATGACAGCAAAAAGTTTGAGTCTACAACATTTAGTTAAGGTGTGAGAGCCAAAATGAACTTTTTATGGCTTTAAATGCATTTTCAGCCCGATTGTACACTTCAGGTGAAAATGTCAAAATCTTCAAAATGAGCAAAAGCACAATGAAATTAATGCTTGAATCATCTTCATTTTGCTAACATACACTAATGACAGCAAAAAGTTTGAGTCTACAACATTTAGTTAAGGGTTGAGAGCCAAAATGAACTTTTTATGGCTTTAAATGCATTTTCAGCCCGATTGTACACTTCAGGTGAAAATGTCAAAATCTTCAAAATGAGCAAAAGCACAATGAAATTAATGCTTGAATCATCTTCATTTTGCTAAAATACACTAATGACAGCAAAAAGTTTGAGTCTACAACATTTAGTTAAGGTGTGAGAGCCAAAATGAACTTTTTATGGCTTTAAATGCATTTTCAGCCTGATTGTACACTTCAGGTGAAAATGTCAAAATCTTCAAAATGAGCAAAAGCACAATGAAATTAATGCTTGAATCATCTTCATTTTGCTAAAATATACTAATGACAGCAAAAAGTTTGAGTCTACAACATTTAGTTAAGGTGTGAGAGCCAAAATGAACCTTTTATGGCTTTAAATGCATTTTCAGCCCGATTGTACACTTCAGGTGAAAATGTCAAAATCTTCAAAATGAGCAAAAGCACATTAAAATTAATGCTTGAATCATCTTCATTTTGCTAAAATATACTAATGACAGCAAAAAGTTTGAGTCTACAACATTTAGTTAAGGTGTGAGAGCCAAAATGAACTTTTTATGGCTTTAAATGCATTTTCAGCCCGATTGTACACTTCAGGTGAAAATGTCAAAATCTTCAAAATGAGCAAAAGCACAATGAAATTAATGCTTGAATCATCTTCATTTTGCTAAAATATACTAATGACAGCAAAAAGTTTGAGTCTACAACATTTAGTTAAGGTGTGAGAGCCAAAATGAACTTTTTATTGCTTTAAACGCGTTTTCAGCCCCTAATTGTACACTTCAGGTGAAAATGTCAAAATCTTCAAAATGAGCAAAAGCACAATGAAATTAATGCTTGAATCATCTTCATTTTGCTAAAATACACTAATGACAGCAAAAAGTTTGAGTCTACAACATTTAGTTAAGGTGTGAGAGCCAAAATGAACTTTTTATGGCTTTAAATGCATTTTCAGCCTGATTGTACACTTCAGGTGAAAATGTCAAAATCTTCAAAATGAGCAAAAGCACAATAAAATTAATGCTTGAATCATCTTCATTTTGCTAAAATATACTAATGACAGCAAAAAGTTTGAGTCTACAACATTTAGTTAAGGTGTGAGAGCCAAAATGAACTTTTTATTGCTTTAAACGCGTTTTCAGCCCCTAATTGTACACTTCAGGCGAAAATGTCAAAATCTTCAAAATGAGCAAAAGCACAATGAAATTAATGCTTGAATCATCTTCATTTTGCTAAAATACACTAATGAAAGCAAAAAGTTTGAGTCTACAACATTTAGTTAAGGTGTGAGAGCCAAAATGAACTTTTTATGGCTTTAAATGCATTTTCAGCCTGATTGTACACTTCAGGTGAAAATGTCAAAATCTTCAAAATGAGCAAAAGCACAATAAAATTAATGCTTGAATAATCTTCATTTTGCTAAAATATACTAATGACAGCAAAAAGTTTGAGTCTACAACATTTAGTTAAGGTGTGAGAGCCAAAATGAACTTTTTATTGCTTTAAACGCGTTTTCAGCCCCTAATTGTACACTTCAGGTGAAAATGTCAAAATCTTCAAAATGAGCAAAAGCACAATGAAATTAATGCTTGAATCATCTTCATTTTGCTAAAATACACTAATGACAGCAAAAAGTTTGAGTCTACAACATTTAGTTAAGGTGTGAGAGCCAAAATGAACTTTTTATGGCTTTAAATGCATTTTCAGCCTGATTGTACACTTCAGGTGAAAATGTCAAAATCTTCAAAATGAGCAAAAGCACAATGAAATTAATGCTTGAATCATCTTCATTTTGCTAACATACACTAATGACAGCAAAAAGTTTGAGTCTACAACATTTAGTTAAGGTGTGAGAGCCAAAATGAACTTTTTATGGCTTTAAATGCATTTTCAGCCCGATTGTACACTTCAGGTGAAAATGTCAAAATCTTCAAAATGAGCAAAAGCACAATGAAATTAATGCTTGAATCATCTTCATTTTGCTAAAATACACTAATGACAGCAAAAAGTTTGAGTCTACAACATTTAGTTAAGGTGTGAGAGCCAAAATGAACTTTTTATGTCTTTAAATGCATTTTCAGCCTGATTGTACACTTCAGGGGAAAATGTCAAAATCTTCAAAATGAGCAAAAGCACAATGAAATTAATGCTTGAATCATCTTCATTTTGCTAACATACACTAATGACAGCAAAAAGTTTGAGTCTACAACATTTAGTTAAGGTGTGAGAGCCAAAATGAACTTTTTATGGCTTTAAATGCATTTTCAGCCCGATTGTACACTTCAGGTGAAAATGTCAAAATCTTCAAAATGAGCAAAAGCACAATGAAATTAATGCTTGAATCATCTTCATTTTGCTAAAATACACTAATGACATTAAAAAGTTTGAGTCTACAACATTTAGTTAAGGTGTGAGAGCCAAAATGAACTTTTTATGGCTTTAAATGCATTTTCAGCCTGATTGTACACTTCAGGTGAAAATGTCAAAATCTTCAAAATGAGCAAAAGCACAATGAAATTAATGCTTGAATCATCTTCATTTTGCTAACATACACTAATGACAGCAAAAAGTTTGAGTCTACAACATTTAGTTAAGGTGTGAGAGCCAAAATGAACTTTTTATGGCTTTAAATGCATTTTCAGCCCGATTGTACACTTCAGGTGAAAATGTCAAAATCTTCAAAATGAGCAAAAGCACAATAAAATTAATGCTTGAATCATCTCATTTTGCTAAAATATACTAATGACAGCAAAAAGTTTGAGTCTACAACATTTAGTTAAGGTGTGAGAGCCAAAATGAACTTTTTATTGCTTTAAACGCGTTTTCAGCCCCTAATTGTACACTTCAGGTGAAAATGTCAAAATCTTCAAAATGAGCAAAAGCACAATGAAATTAATGCTTGAATCATCTTCATTTTGCTAAAATACACTAATGACAGCAAAAAGTTTGAATCTACAACATTTAGTTAAGGTGTGAGAGCCAAAATGAACTTTTTATTGCTTTAAATGCATTTTCAGCCCGATTGTACACTTCAGGTGAAAATGTCAAAATCTTCAAAATGAGCAAAAGCACAATGAAATTAATGCTTGAATCATCTTCATTTTGCTAACATACACTAATGACAGCAAAAAGTTTGAGTCTACAACATTTAGTTAAGGGTTGAGAGCCAAAATGAACTTTTTATGGCTTTAAATGCATTTTCAGCCCGATTGTACACTTCAGGTGAAAATGTCAAAATCTTCAAAATGAGCAAAAGCACAATGAAATTAATGCTTGAATCATCTTAATTTTGCTAAAATACACTAATGACAGCAAAAAGTTTGAGTCTACAACATTTAGTTAAGGTGTGAGAGCCAAAATGAACTTTTTATGGCTTTAAATGCATTTTCAGCCTGATTGTACACTTCAGGTGAAAATGTCAAAATCTACAAAATGAGCAAAAGCACAATGAAATTAATGCTTGAATCATCTTCATTTTGCTAAAATATACTAATGACAGCAAAAAGTTTGAGTCTACAACATTTAGTTAAGGTGTGAGAGCCAAAATGAACTTTTTATGGCTTTAAATGCATTTTCAGCCCGATTGTACACTTCAGGTGAAAATGTCAAAATCTTCAAAATGAGCAAAAGCACAATAAAATGAATGCTTGAATCATCTTCATTTTGCTAAAATATACTAATGACAGCAAAAAGTTTGAGTCTACAACATTTAGTTAAGGTGTGAGAGCCAAAATGAACTTTTTATGGCTTTAAATGCATTTTCAGCCCGATTGTACACTTCAGGTGAAAATGTCAAAATCTTCAAAATGAGCAAAAGCACAATGAAATTAATGCTTGAATCATCTTCATTTTGCTAAAATACACTAATGACAGCAAAAAGTTTGAGTCTACAACATTTAGTTAAGGTGTGAGAGCCAAAATGAACTTTTTATGGCTTTAAATGCATTTTCAGCCCGATTGTACACTTCAGGTGAAAATGTCAAAATCTTCAAAATGAGCAAAAGCACAATGAAATTAATGCTTGAATCATCTTCATTTTGCTAACATACACTAATGACAGCAAAAAGTTTGAGTCTACAACATTTAGTTAAGGGTTGAGAGCCAAAATGAACTTTTTATGGCTTTAAATGCATTTTCAGCCCGATTGTACACTTCAGGTGAAAATGTCAAAATCTTCAAAATGAGCAAAAGCACAATGAAATTAATGCTTGAATCATCTTCATTTTGCTAAAATACACTAATGACAGCAAAAAGTTTGAGTCTACAACATTTAGTTAAGGTGTGAGAGCCAAAATGAACTTTTTATGGCTTTAAATGCATTTTCAGCCTGATTGTACACTTCAGGTGAAAATGTCAAAATCTTCAAAATGAGCAAAAGCACAATGAAATTAATGCTTGAATCATCTTCATTTTGCTAAAATATACTAATGACAGCAAAAAGTTTGAGTCTACAACATTTAGTTAAGGTGTGAGAGCCAAAATGAACTTTTTATTGCTTTAAACGCGTTTTCAGCCCCTAATTGTACACTTCAGGTGAAAATGTCAAAATCTTCAAAATGAGCAAAAGCACAATGAAATTAATGCTTGAATCATCTTCATTTTGCTAAAATACACTAATGACAGCAAAAAGTTTGAGTCTACAACATTTAGTTAAGGTGTGAGAGCCAAAATGAACTTTTTATGGCTTTAAATGCATTTTCAGCCTGATTGTACACTTCAGGTGAAAATGTCAAAATCTTCAAAATGAGCAAAAGCACAATGAAATTAATGCTTGAATCATCTTCATTTTGCTAACATACACTAATGACAGCAAAAAGTTTGAGTCTACAACATTTAGTTAAGGTGTGAGAGCCAAAATGAACTTTTTATGGCTTTAAATGCATTTTCAGCCCGATTGTACACTTCAGGTGAAAATGTCAAAATCTTCAAAATGAGCAAAAGCACAATGAAATTAATGCTTGAATCATCTTCATTTTGCTAAAATATACTAATGACAGCAAAAAGTTTGAGTCTACAACATTTAGTTAAGGTGTGAGAGCCAAAATGAACTTTTTATTGCTTTAAACGCGTTTTCAGCCCCTAATTGTACTCTTCAGGTGAAAATGTCAAAATCTTCAAAATGAGCAAAAGCACAATGAAATTAATGCTTGAATCATCTTCATTTTGCTAAAATACACTAATGACAGCAAAAAGTTTGAGTCTACAACATTTAGTTAAGGTGTGAGAGCCAAAATGAACTTTTTATGGCTTTAAATGCATTTTCAGCCTGATTGTACACTTCAGGTGAAAATGTCAAAATCTTCAAAATGAGCAAAAGCACAATGAAATTAATGCTTGAATCATCTTCATTTTGCTAAAATACACTAATGACAGCAAAAAGTTTGAGTCTACAACATTTAGTTAAGGTGTGAGAGCCAAAATGAACCTTTTATGGCTTTAAATGCATTTTCAGCCCGATTGTACACTTCAGGTGAAAATGTCAAAATCTTCAAAATGAGCAAAAGCACATTAAAATTAATGCTTGAATCATCTTCATTTTGCTAAAATATACTAATGACAGCAACAAGTTTGAGTCTACAACATTTAGTTAAGGTGTGAGAGCCAAAATGAACTTTTTATTGCTTTAAATGCATTTTCAGCCCGATTGTACACTTCAGGTGAAAATGTCAAAATCTTCAAAATGAGCAAAAGCACAATGAAATTAATGCTTGAATCATCTTCATTTTGCTAACATACACTAATGACAGCAAAAAGTTTGAGTCTACAACATTTAGTTAAGGGTTGAGAGCCAAAATGAACTTTTTATGGCTTTAAATGCATTTTCAGCCCGATTGTACACTTCAGGTGAAAATGTCAAAATCTTCAAAATGAGCAAAAGCACAATGAAATTAATGCTTGAATCATCTTAATTTTGCTAAAATACACTAATGACAGCAAAAAGTTTGAGTCTACAACATTTAGTTAAGGTGTGAGAGCCAAAATGAACTTTTTATGGCTTTAAATGCATTTTCAGCCTGATTGTACACTTCAGGTGAAAATGTCAAAATCTACAAAATGAGCAAAAGCACAATGAAATTAATGCTTGAATCATCTTCATTTTGCTAAAATATACTAATGACAGCAAAAAGTTTGAGTCTACAACATTTAGTTAAGGTGTGAGAGCCAAAATGAACTTTTTATTGCTTTAAATGCATTTTCAGCCCGATTGTACACTTCAGGTGAAAATGTCAAAATCTTCAAAATGAGCAAAAGCACAATGAAATTAATGCTTGAATCATCTTCATTTTGCTAAAATACACTAATGACAGCAAAAAGTTTGAGTCTACAACATTTAGTTAAGGTGTGAGAGCCAAAATGAACTTTTTATGGCTTTAAATGCATTTTCAGCCCGATTGTACACTTCAGGTGAAAATGTCAAAATCTTCAAAATGAGCAAAAGCACAATGAAATTAATGCTTGAATCATCTTCATTTTGCTAACATACACTAATGACAGCAAAAAGTTTGAGTCTACAACATTTAGTTAAGGGTTGAGAGCCAAAATGAACTTTTTATGGCTTTAAATGCATTTTCAGCCCGATTGTACACTTCAGGTGAAAATGTCAAAATCTTCAAAATGAGCAAAAGCACAATGAAATTAATGCTTGAATCATCTTCATTTTGCTAAAATACACTAATGACAGCAAAAAGTTTGAGTCTACAACATTTAGTTAAGGTGTGAGAGCCAAAATGAACTTTTTATGGCTTTAAATGCATTTTCAGCCTGATTGTACACTTCAGGTGAAAATGTCAAAATCTTCAAAATGAGCAAAAGCACAATGAAATTAATGCTTGAATCATCTTCATTTTGCTAAAATATACTAATGACAGCAAAAAGTTTGAGTCTACAACATTTAGTTAAGGTGTGAGAGCCAAAATGAACTTTTTATTGCTTTAAACGCGTTTTCAGCCCCTAATTGTACACTTCAGGTGAAAATGTCAAAATCTTCAAAATGAGCAAAAGCACAATGAAATTAATGCTTGAATCATCTTCATTTTGCTAAAATACACTAATGACAGCAAAAAGTTTGAGTCTACAACATTTAGTTAAGGTGTGAGAGCCAAAATGAACTTTTTATGGCTTTAAATGCATTTTCAGCCTGATTGTACACTTCAGGTGAAAATGTCAAAATCTTCAAAATGAGCAAAAGCACAATGAAATTAATGCTTGAATCATCTTCATTTTGCTAACATACACTAATGACAGCAAAAAGTTTGAGTCTACAACATTTAGTTAAGGTGTGAGAGCCAAAATGAACTTTTTATGGCTTTAAATGCATTTTCAGCCCGATTGTACACTTCAGGTGAAAATGTCAAAATCTTCAAAATGAGCAAAAGCACAATGAAATTAATGCTTGAATCATCTTCATTTTGCTAAAATATACTAATGACAGCAAAAAGTTTGAGTCTACAACATTTAGTTAAGGTGTGAGAGCCAAAATGAACTTTTTATTGCTTTAAACGCGTTTTCAGCCCCTAATTGTACTCTTCAGGTGAAAATGTCAAAATCTTCAAAATGAGCAAAAGCACAATGAAATTAATGCTTGAATCATCTTCATTTTGCTAAAATACACTAATGACAGCAAAAAGTTTGAGTCTACAACATTTAGTTAAGGTGTGAGAGCCAAAATGAACTTTTTATGGCTTTAAATGCATTTTCAGCCTGATTGTACACTTCAGGTGAAAATGTCAAAATCTTCAAAATGAGCAAAAGCACAATGAAATTAATGCTTGAATCATCTTCATTTTGCTAAAATACACTAATGACAGCAAAAAGTTTGAGTCTACAACATTTAGTTAAGGTGTGAGAGCCAAAATGAACCTTTTATGGCTTTAAATGCATTTTCAGCCCGATTGTACACTTCAGGTGAAAATGTCAAAATCTTCAAAATGAGCAAAAGCACATTAAAATTAATGCTTGAATCATCTTCATTTTGCTAAAATATACTAATGACAGCAACAAGTTTGAGTCTACAACATTTAGTTAAGGTGTGAGAGCCAAAATGAACTTTTTATGGCTTTAAATGCATTTTCAGCCCGATTGTACACTTCAGGTGAAAATGTCAAAATCTTCAAAATGAGCAAAAGCACAATGAAATTAATGCTTGAATCATCTTCATTTTGCTAAAATATACTAATGACAGCAAAAAGTTTGAGTCTACAACATTTAGTTAAGGTGTGAGAGCCAAAATTAACTTTTTATTGCTTTAAACGCGTTTTCAGCCCCTAATTGTACACTTCAGGTGAAAATGTCAAAATCTTCAAAATGAGCAAAAGCACAATGAAATTAATGCTTGAATCATCTTCATTTTGCTAAAATACACTAATGACAGCAAAAAGTTTGAGTCTACAACATTTAGTTAAGGTGTGAGAGCCAAAATGAACTTTTTATGGCTTTAAATGCATTTTCAGCCTGATTGTACACTTCAGGTGAAAATGTCAAAATCTTCAAAATGAGCAAAAGCACAATAAAATTAATGCTTGAATCATCTTCATTTTGCTAAAATATACTAATGACAGCAAAAAGTTTGAGTCTACAACATTTAGTTAAGGTGTGAGAGCCAAAATGAACTTTTTATTGCTTTAAACGCGTTTTCAGCCCCTAATTGTACACTTCAGGCGAAAATGTCAAAATCTTCAAAATGAGCAAAAGCACAATGAAATTAATGCTTGAATCATCTTCATTTTGCTAAAATACACTAATGACAGCAAAAAGTTTGAGTCTACAACATTTAGTTAAGGTGTGAGAGCCAAAATGAACTTTTTATGGCTTTAAATGCATTTTCAGCCTGATTGTACACTTCAGGTGAAAATGTCAAAATCTTCAAAATGAGCAAAAGCACAATAAAATTAATGCTTGAATCATCTTCATTTTGCTAAAATATACTAATGACAGCAAAAAGTTTGAGTCTACAACATTTAGTTAAGGTGTGAGAGCCAAAATGAACTTTTTATTGCTTTAAACGCGTTTTCAGCCCCTAATTGTACACTTCAGGTGAAAATGTCAAAATCTTCAAAATGAGCAAAAGCACAATGAAATTAATGCTTGAATCATCTTCATTTTGCTAAAATACACTAATGACAGCAAAAAGTTTGAGTCTACAACATTTAGTTAAGGTGTGAGAGCCAAAATGAACTTTTTATGGCTTTAAATGCATTTTCAGCCTGATTGTACACTTCAGGTGAAAATGTCAAAATCTTCAAAATGAGCAAAAGCACAATGAAATTAATGCTTGAATCATCTTCATTTTGCTAAAATACACTAATGACAGCAAAAAGTTTGAGTCTACAACATTTAGTTAAGGTGTGAGAGCCAAAATGAACTTTTTATGTCTTTAAATGCATTTTCAGCCTGATTGTACACTTCAGGGGAAAATGTCAAAATCTTCAAAATGAGCAAAAGCACAATGAAATTAATGCTTGAATCATCTTCATTTTGCTAAAATACACTAATGACAGCAAAAAGTTTGAGTCTACAACATTTAGTTAAGGTGTGAGAGCCAAAATGAACTTTTTATGGCTTTAAATGCATTTTCAGCCCGATTGTACACTTCAGGTGAAAATGTCAAAATCTTCAAAATGAGCAAAAGCACAATGAAATTAATGCTTGAATCATCTTCATTTTGCTAACATACACTAATGACAGCAAAAAGTTTGAGTCTACAACATTTAGTTAAGGGTTGAGAGCCAAAATGAACTTTTTATGGCTTTAAATGCATTTTCAGCCCGATTGTACACTTCAGGTGAAAATGTCAAAATCTTCAAAATGAGCAAAAGCACAATGAAATTAATGCTTGAATCATCTTCATTTTGCTAAAATACACTAATGACAGCAAAAAGTTTGAGTCTACAACATTTAGTTAAGGTGTGAGAGCCAAAATGAACTTTTTATGGCTTTAAATGCATTTTCAGCCTGATTGTACACTTCAGGTGAAAATGTCAAAATCTTCAAAATGAGCAAAAGCACAATGAAATTAATGCTTGAATCATCTTCATTTTGCTAAAATATACTAATGACAGCAAAAAGTTTGAGTCTACAACATTTAGTTAAGGTGTGAGAGCCAAAATGAACCTTTTATGGCTTTAAATGCATTTTCAGCCCGATTGTACACTTCAGGTGAAAATGTCAAAATCTTCAAAATGAGCAAAAGCACATTAAAATTAATGCTTGAATCATCTTCATTTTGCTAAAATATACTAATGACAGCAAAAAGTTTGAGTCTACAACATTTAGTTAAGGTGTGAGAGCCAAAATGAACTTTTTATGGCTTTAAATGCATTTTCAGCCCGATTGTACACTTCAGGTGAAAATGTCAAAATCTTCAAAATGAGCAAAAGCACAATGAAATTAATGCTTGAATCATCTTCATTTTGCTAAAATATACTAATGACAGCAAAAAGTTTGAGTCTACAACATTTAGTTAAGGTGTGAGAGCCAAAATGAACTTTTTATTGCTTTAAACGCGTTTTCAGCCCCTAATTGTACACTTCAGGTGAAAATGTCAAAATCTTCAAAATGAGCAAAAGCACAATGAAATTAATGCTTGAATCATCTTCATTTTGCTAAAATACACTAATGACAGCAAAAAGTTTGAGTCTACAACATTTAGTTAAGGTGTGAGAGCCAAAATGAACTTTTTATGGCTTTAAATGCATTTTCAGCCTGATTGTACACTTCAGGTGAAAATGTCAAAATCTTCAAAATGAGCAAAAGCACAATAAAATTAATGCTTGAATCATCTTCATTTTGCTAAAATATACTAATGACAGCAAAAAGTTTGAGTCTACAACATTTAGTTAAGGTGTGAGAGCCAAAATGAACTTTTTATTGCTTTAAACGCGTTTTCAGCCCCTAATTGTACACTTCAGGCGAAAATGTCAAAATCTTCAAAATGAGCAAAAGCACAATGAAATTAATGCTTGAATCATCTTCATTTTGCTAAAATACACTAATGACAGCAAAAAGTTTGAGTCTACAACATTTAGTTAAGGTGTGAGAGCCAAAATGAACTTTTTATGGCTTTAAATGCATTTTCAGCCTGATTGTACACTTCAGGTGAAAATGTCAAAATCTTCAAAATGAGCAAAAGCACAATAAAATTAATGCTTGAATCATCTTCATTTTGCTAAAATATACTAATGACAGCAAAAAGTTTGAGTCTACAACATTTAGTTAAGGTGTGAGAGCCAAAATGAACTTTTTATTGCTTTAAACGCGTTTTCAGCCCCTAATTGTACACTTCAGGTGAAAATGTCAAAATCTTCAAAATGAGCAAAAGCACAATGAAATTAATGCTTGAATCATCTTCATTTTGCTAAAATACACTAATGACAGCAAAAAGTTTGAGTCTACAACATTTAGTTAAGGTGTGAGAGCCAAAATGAACTTTTTATGGCTTTAAATGCATTTTCAGCCTGATTGTACACTTCAGGTGAAAATGTCAAAATCTTCAAAATGAGCAAAAGCACAATGAAATTAATGCTTGAATCATCTTCATTTTGCTAACATACACTAATGACAGCAAAAAGTTTGAGTCTACAACATTTAGTTAAGGTGTGAGAGCCAAAATGAACTTTTTATGGCTTTAAATGCATTTTCAGCCCGATTGTACACTTCAGGTGAAAATGTCAAAATCTTCAAAATGAGCAAAAGCACAATGAAATTAATGCTTGAATCATCTTCATTTTGCTAAAATACACTAATGACAGCAAAAAGTTTGAGTCTACAACATTTAGTTAAGGTGTGAGAGCCAAAATGAACTTTTTATGTCTTTAAATGCATTTTCAGCCTGATTGTACACTTCAGGGGAAAATGTCAAAATCTTCAAAATGAGCAAAAGCACAATGAAATTAATGCTTGAATCATCTTCATTTTGCTAACATACACTAATGACAGCAAAAAGTTTGAGTCTACAACATTTAGTTAAGGTGTGAGAGCCAAAATGAACTTTTTATGGCTTTAAATGCATTTTCAGCCCGATTGTACACTTCAGGTGAAAATGTCAAAATCTTCAAAATGAGCAAAAGCACAATGAAATTAATGCTTGAATCATCTTCATTTTGCTAAAATACACTAATGACATTAAAAAGTTTGAGTCTACAACATTTAGTTAAGGTGTGAGAGCCAAAATGAACTTTTTATGGCTTTAAATGCATTTTCAGCCTGATTGTACACTTCAGGTGAAAATGTCAAAATCTTCAAAATGAGCAAAAGCACAATGAAATTAATGCTTGAATCATCTTCATTTTGCTAACATACACTAATGACAGCAAAAAGTTTGAGTCTACAACATTTAGTTAAGGTGTGAGAGCCAAAATGAACTTTTTATGGCTTTAAATGCATTTTCAGCCCGATTGTACACTTCAGGTGAAAATGTCAAAATCTTCAAAATGAGCAAAAGCACAATAAAATTAATGCTTGAATCATCTCATTTTGCTAAAATATACTAATGACAGCAAAAAGTTTGAGTCTACAACATTTAGTTAAGGTGTGAGAGCCAAAATGAACTTTTTATTGCTTTAAACGCGTTTTCAGCCCCTAATTGTACACTTCAGGTGAAAATGTCAAAATCTTCAAAATGAGCAAAAGCACAATGAAATTAATGCTTGAATCATCTTCATTTTGCTAAAATACACTAATGACAGCAAAAAGTTTGAATCTACAACATTTAGTTAAGGTGTGAGAGCCAAAATGAACTTTTTATTGCTTTAAATGCATTTTCAGCCCGATTGTACACTTCAGGTGAAAATGTCAAAATCTTCAAAATGAGCAAAAGCACAATGAAATTAATGCTTGAATCATCTTCATTTTGCTAACATACACTAATGACAGCAAAAAGTTTGAGTCTACAACATTTAGTTAAGGGTTGAGAGCCAAAATGAACTTTTTATGGCTTTAAATGCATTTTCAGCCCGATTGTACACTTCAGGTGAAAATGTCAAAATCTTCAAAATGAGCAAAAGCACAATGAAATTAATGCTTGAATCATCTTCATTTTGCTAAAATACACTAATGACAGCAAAAAGTTTGAGTCTACAACATTTAGTTAAGGTGTGAGAGCCAAAATGAACTTTTTATGGCTTTAAATGCATTTTCAGCCTGATTGTACACTTCAGGTGAAAATGTCAAAATCTTCAAAATGAGCAAAAGCACAATGAAATTAATGCTTGAATCATCTTCATTTTGCTAAAATATACTAATGACAGCAAAAAGTTTGAGTCTACAACATTTAGTTAAGGTGTGAGAGCCAAAATGAACTTTTTATTGCTTTAAATGCATTTTCAGCCCGATTGTACACTTCAGGTGAAAATGTCAAAATCTTCAAAATGAGCAAAAGCACAATGAAATTAATGCTTGAATCATCTTCATTTTGCTAAAATACACTAATGACAGCAAAAAGTTTGAGTCTACAACATTTAGTTAAGGTGTGAGAGCCAAAATGAACTTTTTATGGCTTTAAATGCATTTTCAGCCCGATTGTACACTTCAGGTGAAAATGTCAAAATCTTCAAAATGAGCAAAAGCACAATGAAATTAATGCTTGAATCATCTTCATTTTGCTAACATACACTAATGACAGCAAAAAGTTTGAGTCTACAACATTTAGTTAAGGGTTGAGAGCCAAAATGAACTTTTTATGGCTTTAAATGCATTTTCAGCCCGATTGTACACTTCAGGTGAAAATGTCAAAATCTTCAAAATGAGCAAAAGCACAATGAAATTAATGCTTGAATCATCTTCATTTTGCTAAAATACACTAATGACAGCAAAAAGTTTGAGTCTACAACATTTAGTTAAGGTGTGAGAGCCAAAATGAACTTTTTATGGCTTTAAATGCATTTTCAGCCTGATTGTACACTTCAGGTGAAAATGTCAAAATCTTCAAAATGAGCAAAAGCACAATGAAATTAATGCTTGAATCATCTTCATTTTGCTAAAATATACTAATGACAGCAAAAAGTTTGAGTCTACAACATTTAGTTAAGGTGTGAGAGCCAAAATGAACTTTTTATTGCTTTAAACGCGTTTTCAGCCCCTAATTGTACACTTCAGGTGAAAATGTCAAAATCTTCAAAATGAGCAAAAGCACAATGAAATTAATGCTTGAATCATCTTCATTTTGCTAAAATACACTAATGACAGCAAAAAGTTTGAGTCTACAACATTTAGTTAAGGTGTGAGAGCCAAAATGAACTTTTTATGGCTTTAAATGCATTTTCAGCCTGATTGTACACTTCAGGTGAAAATGTCAAAATCTTCAAAATGAGCAAAAGCACAATGAAATTAATGCTTGAATCATCTTCATTTTGCTAACATACACTAATGACAGCAAAAAGTTTGAGTCTACAACATTTAGTTAAGGTGTGAGAGCCAAAATGAACTTTTTATGGCTTTAAATGCATTTTCAGCCCGATTGTACACTTCAGGTGAAAATGTCAAAATCTTCAAAATGAGCAAAAGCACAATGAAATTAATGCTTGAATCATCTTCATTTTGCTAAAATATACTAATGACAGCAAAAAGTTTGAGTCTACAACATTTAGTTAAGGTGTGAGAGCCAAAATGAACTTTTTATTGCTTTAAACGCGTTTTCAGCCCCTAATTGTACTCTTCAGGTGAAAATGTCAAAATCTTCAAAATGAGCAAAAGCACAATGAAATTAATGCTTGAATCATCTTCATTTTGCTAAAATACACTAATGACAGCAAAAAGTTTGAGTCTACAACATTTAGTTAAGGTGTGAGAGCCAAAATGAACTTTTTATGGCTTTAAATGCATTTTCAGCCTGATTGTACACTTCAGGTGAAAATGTCAAAATCTTCAAAATGAGCAAAAGCACAATGAAATTAATGCTTGAATCATCTTCATTTTGCTAAAATACACTAATGACAGCAAAAAGTTTGAGTCTACAACATTTAGTTAAGGTGTGAGAGCCAAAATGAACCTTTTATGGCTTTAAATGCATTTTCAGCCCGATTGTACACTTCAGGTGAAAATGTCAAAATCTTCAAAATGAGCAAAAGCACATTAAAATTAATGCTTGAATCATCTTCATTTTGCTAAAATATACTAATGACAGCAACAAGTTTGAGTCTACAACATTTAGTTAAGGTGTGAGAGCCAAAATGAACTTTTTATGGCTTTAAATGCATTTTCAGCCCGATTGTACACTTCAGGTGAAAATGTCAAAATCTTCAAAATGAGCAAAAGCACAATGAAATTAATGCTTGAATCATCTTCATTTTGCTAAAATATACTAATGACAGCAAAAAGTTTGAGTCTACAACATTTAGTTAAGGTGTGAGAGCCAAAATGAACTTTTTATTGCTTTAAACGCGTTTTCAGCCCCTCATTGTACACTTCAGGTGAAAATGTCAAAATCTTCAAAATGAGCAAAAGCACAATGAAATTAATGCTTGAATCATCTTCATTTTGCTAAAATATACTAATGACAGCAAAAAGTTTGAGTCTACAACATTTAGTTAAGGTGTGAGAGCCAAAATGAACTTTTTATTGCTTTAAACGCGTTTTCAGCCCCTAATTGTACACTTCAGGTGAAAATGTCAAAATCTTCAAAATGAGCAAAAGCACAATGAAATTAATGCTTGAATCATCTTCATTTTGCTAAAATACACTAATGACAGCAAAAAGTTTGAGTCTACAACATTTAGTTAAGGTGTGAGAGCCAAAATGAACTTTTTATGGCTTTAAATGCATTTTCAGCCTGATTGTACACTTCAGGTGAAAATGTCAAAATCTTCAAAATGAGCAAAAGCACAATGAAATTAATGCTTGAATCATCTTCATTTTGCTAAAATACACTAATGACAGCAAAAAGTTTGAGTCTACAACATTTAGTTAAGGTGTGAGAGCCAAAATGAACCTTTTATGGCTTTAAATGCATTTTCAGCCCGATTGTACACTTCAGGTGAAAATGTCAAAATCTTCAAAATGAGCAAAAGCACATTAAAATTAATGCTTGAATCATCTTCATTTTGCTAAAATATACTAATGACAGCAACAAGTTTGAGTCTACAACATTTAGTTAAGGTGTGAGAGCCAAAATGAACTTTTTATGGCTTTAAATGCATTTTCAGCCCGATTGTACACTTCAGGTGAAAATGTCAAAATCTTCAAAATGAGCAAAAGCACAATAAAATTAATGCTTGAATCATCTTCATTTTGCTAAAATATACTAATGACAGCAAAAAGTTTGAGTCTACAACATTTAGTTAAGGTGTGAGAGCCAAAATGAACTTTTTATTGCTTTAAACGCGTTTTCAGCCCCTCATTGTACACTTCAGGTGAAAATGTCAAAATCTTCAAAATGAGCAAAAGCACAATGAAATTAATGCTTGAATCATCTTCATTTTGCTAAAATACACTAATGACAGCAAAAAGTTTGAGTCTACAACATTTAGTTAAGGTGTGAGAGCCAAAATGAACTTTTTATGGCTTTAAATGCATTTTCAGCCTGATTGTACACTTCAGGTGAAAATGTCAAAATCTTCAAAATGAGCAAAAGCACAATGAAATTAATGCTTGAATCATCTTCATTTTGCTAACATACACTAATGACAGCAAAAAGTTTGAGTCTACAACATTTAGTTAAGGTGTGAGAGCCAAAATGAACTTTTTATGGCTTTAAATGCATTTTCAGCCTGATTGTACACTTCAGGGGAAAATGTCAAAATCTTCAAAATGAGCAAAAGCACAATGAAATTAATGCTTGAATCATCTTCATTTTGCTAACATACACTAATGACAGCAAAAAGTTTGAGTCTACAACATTTAGTTAAGGTGTGAGAGCCAAAATGAACTTTTTATGGCTTTAAATGCATTTTCAGCCCGATTGTACACTTCAGGTGAAAATGTCAAAATCTTCAAAATGAGCAAAAGCACAATGAAATTAATGCTTGAATCATCTTCATTTTGCTAAAATACACTAATGACATTAAAAAGTTTGAGTCTACAACATTTAGTTAAGGTGTGAGAGCCAAAATGAACTTTTTATGGCTTTAAATGCATTTTCAGCCTGATTGTACACTTCAGGTGAAAATGTCAAAATCTTCAAAATGAGCAAAAGCACAATGAAATTAATGCTTGAATCATCTTCATTTTGCTAACATACACTAATGACAGCAAAAAGTTTGAGTCTACAACATTTAGTTAAGGTGTGAGAGCCAAAATGAACTTTTTATGGCTTTAAATGCATTTTCAGCCCGATTGTACACTTCAGGTGAAAATGTCAAAATCTTCAAAATGAGCAAAAGCACAATAAAATTAATGCTTGAATCATCTCATTTTGCTAAAATATACTAATGACAGCAAAAAGTTTGAGTCTACAACATTTAGTTAAGGTGTGAGAGCCAAAATGAACTTTTTATTGCTTTAAACGCGTTTTCAGCCCCTAATTGTACACTTCAGGTGAAAATGTCAAAATCTTCAAAATGAGCAAAAGCACAATGAAATTAATGCTTGAATCATCTTCATTTTGCTAAAATACACTAATGACAGCAAAAAGTTTGAATCTACAACATTTAGTTAAGGTGTGAGAGCCAAAATGAACTTTTTATTGCTTTAAATGCATTTTCAGCCCGATTGTACACTTCAGGTGAAAATGTCAAAATCTTCAAAATGAGCAAAAGCACAATGAAATTAATGCTTGAATCATCTTCATTTTGCTAACATACACTAATGACAGCAAAAAGTTTGAGTCTACAACATTTAGTTAAGGGTTGAGAGCCAAAATGAACTTTTTATGGCTTTAAATGCATTTTCAGCCCGATTGTACACTTCAGGTGAAAATGTCAAAATCTTCAAAATGAGCAAAAGCACAATGAAATTAATGCTTGAATCATCTTCATTTTGCTAAAATACACTAATGACAGCAAAAAGTTTGAGTCTACAACATTTAGTTAAGGTGTGAGAGCCAAAATGAACTTTTTATGGCTTTAAATGCATTTTCAGCCTGATTGTACACTTCAGGTGAAAATGTCAAAATCTTCAAAATGAGCAAAAGCACAATGAAATTAATGCTTGAATCATCTTCATTTTGCTAAAATATACTAATGACAGCAAAAAGTTTGAGTCTACAACATTTAGTTAAGGTGTGAGAGCCAAAATGAACTTTTTATTGCTTTAAATGCATTTTCAGCCCGATTGTACACTTCAGGTGAAAATGTCAAAATCTTCAAAATGAGCAAAAGCACAATGAAATTAATGCTTGAATCATCTTCATTTTGCTAAAATACACTAATGACAGCAAAAAGTTTGAGTCTACAACATTTAGTTAAGGTGTGAGAGCCAAAATGAACTTTTTATGGCTTTAAATGCATTTTCAGCCCGATTGTACACTTCAGGTGAAAATGTCAAAATCTTCAAAATGAGCAAAAGCACAATGAAATTAATGCTTGAATCATCTTCATTTTGCTAACATACACTAATGACAGCAAAAAGTTTGAGTCTACAACATTTAGTTAAGGGTTGAGAGCCAAAATGAACTTTTTATGGCTTTAAATGCATTTTCAGCCCGATTGTACACTTCAGGTGAAAATGTCAAAATCTTCAAAATGAGCAAAAGCACAATGAAATTAATGCTTGAATCATCTTCATTTTGCTAACATACACTAATGACAGCAAAAAGTTTGAGTCTACAACATTTAGTTAAGGTGTGAGAGCCAAAATGAACTTTTTATGGCTTTAAATGCATTTTCAGCCTGATTGTACACTTCAGGTGAAAATGTCAAAATCTTCAAAATGAGCAAAAGCACAATGAAATTAATGCTTGAATCATCTTCATTTTGCTAAAATATACTAATGACAGCAAAAAGTTTGAGTCTACAACATTTAGTTAAGGTGTGAGAGCCAAAATGAACTTTTTATTGCTTTAAACGCGTTTTCAGCCCCTAATTGTACACTTCAGGTGAAAATGTCAAAATCTTCAAAATGAGCAAAAGCACAATGAAATTAATGCTTGAATCATCTTCATTTTGCTAAAATACACTAATGACAGCAAAAAGTTTGAGTCTACAACATTTAGTTAAGGTGTGAGAGCCAAAATGAACTTTTTATGGCTTTAAATGCATTTTCAGCCTGATTGTACACTTCAGGTGAAAATGTCAAAATCTTCAAAATGAGCAAAAGCACAATGAAATTAATGCTTGAATCATCTTCATTTTGCTAACATACACTAATGACAGCAAAAAGTTTGAGTCTACAACATTTAGTTAAGGTGTGAGAGCCAAAATGAACTTTTTATGGCTTTAAATGCATTTTCAGCCCGATTGTACACTTCAGGTGAAAATGTCAAAATCTTCAAAATGAGCAAAAGCACAATGAAATTAATGCTTGAATCATCTTCATTTTGCTAACATACACTAATGACAGCAAAAAGTTTGAGTCTACAACATTTAGTTAAGGGTTGAGAGCCAAAATGAACTTTTTATGGCTTTAAATGCATTTTCAGCCCGATTGTACACTTCAGGTGAAAATGTCAAAATCTTCAAAATGAGCAAAAGCACAATGAAATTAATGCTTGAATCATCTTCATTTTGCTAAAATACACTAATGACAGCAAAAAGTTTGAGTCTACAACATTTAGTTAAGGTGTGAGAGCCAAAATGAACTTTTTATGGCTTTAAATGCATTTTCAGCCTGATTGTACACTTCAGGTGAAAATGTCAAAATCTTCAAAATGAGCAAAAGCACAATGAAATTAATGCTTGAATCATCTTCATTTTGCTAAAATACACTAATGACAGCAAAAAGTTTGAGTCTACAACATTTAGTTAAGGTGTGAGAGCCAAAATGAACTTTTTATGGCTTTAAATGCATTTTCAGCCCGATTGTACACTTCAGGTGAAAATGTCAAAATCTTCAAAATGAGCAAAAGCACAATGAAATTAATGCTTGAATCATCTTCATTTTGCTAACATACACTAATGACAGCAAAAAGTTTGAGTCTACAACATTTAGTTAAGGGTTGAGAGCCAAAATGAACTTTTTATGGCTTTAAATGCATTTTCAGCCCGATTGTACACTTCAGGTGAAAATGTCAAAATCTTCAAAATGAGTAAAAGCACAATGAAATTAATGCTTGAATCATCTTCATTTTGCTAAAATACACTAATGACAGCAAAAAGTTTGAGTCTACAACATTTAGTTAAGGTGTGAGAGCCAAAATGAACTTTTTATGGCTTTAAATGCATTTTCAGCCTGATTGTACACTTCAGGTGAAAATGTCAAAATCTTCAAAATGAGCAAAAGCACAATGAAATTAATGCTTGAATCATCTTCATTTTGCTAAAATATACTAATGACAGCAAAAAGTTTGAGTCTACAACATTTAGTTAAGGTGTGAGAGCCAAAATGAACCTTTTATGGCTTTAAATGCATTTTCAGCCCGATTGTACACTTCAGGTGAAAATGTCAAAATCTTCAAAATGAGCAAAAGCACATTAAAATTAATGCTTGAATCATCTTCATTTTGCTAAAATATACTAATGACAGCAAAAAGTTTGAGTCTACAACATTTAGTTAAGGTGTGAGAGCCAAAATGAACTTTTTATGGCTTTAAATGCATTTTCAGCCCGATTGTACACTTCAGGTGAAAATGTCAAAATCTTCAAAATGAGCAAAAGCACAATGAAATTAATGCTTGAATCATCTTCATTTTGCTAAAATATACTAATGACAGCAAAAAGTTTGAGTCTACAACATTTAGTTAAGGTGTGAGAGCCAAAATGAACTTTTTATTGCTTTAAACGCGTTTTCAGCCCCTAATTGTACACTTCAGGTGAAAATGTCAAAATCTTCAAAATGAGCAAAAGCACAATGAAATTAATGCTTGAATCATCTTCATTTTGCTAAAATACACTAATGACAGCAAAAAGTTTGAGTCTACAACATTTAGTTAAGGTGTGAGAGCCAAAATGAACTTTTTATGGCTTTAAATGCATTTTCAGCCTGATTGTACACTTCAGGTGAAAATGTCAAAATCTTCAAAATGAGCAAAAGCACAATAAAATTAATGCTTGAATCATCTTCATTTTGCTAAAATATACTAATGACAGCAAAAAGTTTGAGTCTACAACATTTAGTTAAGGTGTGAGAGCCAAAATGAACTTTTTATTGCTTTAAACGCGTTTTCAGCCCCTAATTGTACACTTCAGGCGAAAATGTCAAAATCTTCAAAATGAGCAAAAGCACAATGAAATTAATGCTTGAATCATCTTCATTTTGCTAAAATACACTAATGACAGCAAAAAGTTTGAGTCTACAACATTTAGTTAAGGTGTGAGAGCCAAAATGAACTTTTTATGGCTTTAAATGCATTTTCAGCCTGATTGTACACTTCAGGTGAAAATGTCAAAATCTTCAAAATGAGCAAAAGCACAATAAAATTAATGCTTGAATCATCTTCATTTTGCTAAAATATACTAATGACAGCAAAAAGTTTGAGTCTACAACATTTAGTTAAGGTGTGAGAGCCAAAATGAACTTTTTATTGCTTTAAACGCGTTTTCAGCCCCTCATTGTACACTTCAGGTGAAAATGTCAAAATCTTCAAAATGAGCAAAAGCACAATGAAATTAATGCTTGAATCATCTTCATTTTGCTAAAATACACTAATGACAGCAAAAAGTTTGAGTCTACAACATTTAGTTAAGGTGTGAGAGCCAAAATGAACTTTTTATGGCTTTAAATGCATTTTCAGCCTGATTGTACACTTCAGGTGAAAATGTCAAAATCTTCAAAATGAGCAAAAGCACAATGAAATTAATGCTTGAATCATCTTCATTTTGCTAACATACACTAATGACAGCAAAAAGTTTGAGTCTACAACATTTAGTTAAGGTGTGAGAGCCAAAATGAACTTTTTATGGCTTTAAATGCATTTTCAGCCCGATTGTACACTTCAGGTGAAAATGTCAAAATCTTCAAAATGAGCAAAAGCACAATGAAATTAATGCTTGAATCATCTTCATTTTGCTAAAATACACTAATGACAGCAAAAAGTTTGAGTCTACAACATTTAGTTAAGGTGTGAGAGCCAAAATGAACTTTTTATGTCTTTAAATGCATTTTCAGCCTGATTGTACACTTCAGGGGAAAATGTCAAAATCTTCAAAATGAGCAAAAGCACAATGAAATTAATGCTTGAATCATCTTCATTTTGCTAACATACACTAATGACAGCAAAAAGTTTGAGTCTACAACATTTAGTTAAGGTGTGAGAGCCAAAATGAACTTTTTATGGCTTTAAATGCATTTTCAGCCCGATTGTACACTTCAGGTGAAAATGTCAAAATCTTCAAAATGAGCAAAAGCACAATGAAATTAATGCTTGAATCATCTTCATTTTGCTAAAATACACTAATGACATTAAAAAGTTTGAGTCTACAACATTTAGTTAAGGTGTGAGAGCCAAAATGAACTTTTTATGGCTTTAAATGCATTTTCAGCCTGATTGTACACTTCAGGTGAAAATGTCAAAATCTTCAAAATGAGCAAAAGCACAATGAAATTAATGCTTGAATCATCTTCATTTTGCTAACATACACTAATGACAGCAAAAAGTTTGAGTCTACAACATTTAGTTAAGGTGTGAGAGCCAAAATGAACTTTTTATGGCTTTAAATGCATTTTCAGCCCGATTGTACACTTCAGGTGAAAATGTCAAAATCTTCAAAATGAGCAAAAGCACAATAAAATTAATGCTTGAATCATCTCATTTTGCTAAAATATACTAATGACAGCAAAAAGTTTGAGTCTACAACATTTAGTTAAGGTGTGAGAGCCAAAATGAACTTTTTATTGCTTTAAACGCGTTTTCAGCCCCTAATTGTACACTTCAGGTGAAAATGTCAAAATCTTCAAAATGAGCAAAAGCACAATGAAATTAATGCTTGAATCATCTTCATTTTGCTAAAATACACTAATGACAGCAAAAAGTTTGAATCTACAACATTTAGTTAAGGTGTGAGAGCCAAAATGAACTTTTTATTGCTTTAAATGCATTTTCAGCCCGATTGTACACTTCAGGTGAAAATGTCAAAATCTTCAAAATGAGCAAAAGCACAATGAAATTAATGCTTGAATCATCTTCATTTTGCTAACATACACTAATGACAGCAAAAAGTTTGAGTCTACAACATTTAGTTAAGGGTTGAGAGCCAAAATGAACTTTTTATGGCTTTAAATGCATTTTCAGCCCGATTGTACACTTCAGGTGAAAATGTCAAAATCTTCAAAATGAGCAAAAGCACAATGAAATTAATGCTTGAATCATCTTCATTTTGCTAAAATACACTAATGACAGCAAAAAGTTTGAGTCTACAACATTTAGTTAAGGTGTGAGAGCCAAAATGAACTTTTTATGGCTTTAAATGCATTTTCAGCCTGATTGTACACTTCAGGTGAAAATGTCAAAATCTTCAAAATGAGCAAAAGCACAATGAAATTAATGCTTGAATCATCTTCATTTTGCTAAAATATACTAATGACAGCAAAAAGTTTGAGTCTACAACATTTAGTTAAGGTGTGAGAGCCAAAATGAACTTTTTATTGCTTTAAATGCATTTTCAGCCCGATTGTACACTTCAGGTGAAAATGTCAAAATCTTCAAAATGAGCAAAAGCACAATGAAATTAATGCTTGAATCATCTTCATTTTGCTAAAATACACTAATGACAGCAAAAAGTTTGAGTCTACAACATTTAGTTAAGGTGTGAGAGCCAAAATGAACTTTTTATGGCTTTAAATGCATTTTCAGCCCGATTGTACACTTCAGGTGAAAATGTCAAAATCTTCAAAATGAGCAAAAGCACAATGAAATTAATGCTTGAATCATCTTCATTTTGCTAACATACACTAATGACAGCAAAAAGTTTGAGTCTACAACATTTAGTTAAGGGTTGAGAGCCAAAATGAACTTTTTATGGCTTTAAATGCATTTTCAGCCCGATTGTACACTTCAGGTGAAAATGTCAAAATCTTCAAAATGAGCAAAAGCACAATGAAATTAATGCTTGAATCATCTTCATTTTGCTAACATACACTAATGACAGCAAAAAGTTTGAGTCTACAACATTTAGTTAAGGTGTGAGAGCCAAAATGAACTTTTTATGGCTTTAAATGCATTTTCAGCCTGATTGTACACTTCAGGTGAAAATGTCAAAATCTTCAAAATGAGCAAAAGCACAATGAAATTAATGCTTGAATCATCTTCATTTTGCTAAAATATACTAATGACAGCAAAAAGTTTGAGTCTACAACATTTAGTTAAGGTGTGAGAGCCAAAATGAACTTTTTATTGCTTTAAACGCGTTTTCAGCCCCTAATTGTACACTTCAGGTGAAAATGTCAAAATCTTCAAAATGAGCAAAAGCACAATGAAATTAATGCTTGAATCATCTTCATTTTGCTAAAATACACTAATGACAGCAAAAAGTTTGAGTCTACAACATTTAGTTAAGGTGTGAGAGCCAAAATGAACTTTTTATGGCTTTAAATGCATTTTCAGCCTGATTGTACACTTCAGGTGAAAATGTCAAAATCTTCAAAATGAGCAAAAGCACAATGAAATTAATGCTTGAATCATCTTCATTTTGCTAACATACACTAATGACAGCAAAAAGTTTGAGTCTACAACATTTAGTTAAGGTGTGAGAGCCAAAATGAACTTTTTATGGCTTTAAATGCATTTTCAGCCCGATTGTACACTTCAGGTGAAAATGTCAAAATCTTCAAAATGAGCAAAAGCACAATGAAATTAATGCTTGAATCATCTTCATTTTGCTAACATACACTAATGACAGCAAAAAGTTTGAGTCTACAACATTTAGTTAAGGGTTGAGAGCCAAAATGAACTTTTTATGGCTTTAAATGCATTTTCAGCCCGATTGTACACTTCAGGTGAAAATGTCAAAATCTTCAAAATGAGCAAAAGCACAATGAAATTAATGCTTGAATCATCTTCATTTTGCTAAAATACACTAATGACAGCAAAAAGTTTGAGTCTACAACATTTAGTTAAGGTGTGAGAGCCAAAATGAACTTTTTATGGCTTTAAATGCATTTTCAGCCTGATTGTACACTTCAGGTGAAAATGTCAAAATCTTCAAAATGAGCAAAAGCACAATGAAATTAATGCTTGAATCATCTTCATTTTGCTAAAATACACTAATGACAGCAAAAAGTTTGAGTCTACAACATTTAGTTAAGGTGTGAGAGCCAAAATGAACTTTTTATGGCTTTAAATGCATTTTCAGCCCGATTGTACACTTCAGGTGAAAATGTCAAAATCTTCAAAATGAGCAAAAGCACAATGAAATTAATGCTTGAATCATCTTCATTTTGCTAACATACACTAATGACAGCAAAAAGTTTGAGTCTACAACATTTAGTTAAGGGTTGAGAGCCAAAATGAACTTTTTATGGCTTTAAATGCATTTTCAGCCCGATTGTACACTTCAGGTGAAAATGTCAAAATCTTCAAAATGAGTAAAAGCACAATGAAATTAATGCTTGAATCATCTTCATTTTGCTAAAATACACTAATGACAGCAAAAAGTTTGAGTCTACAACATTTAGTTAAGGTGTGAGAGCCAAAATGAACTTTTTATGGCTTTAAATGCATTTTCAGCCTGATTGTACACTTCAGGTGAAAATGTCAAAATCTTCAAAATGAGCAAAAGCACAATGAAATTAATGCTTGAATCATCTTCATTTTGCTAAAATATACTAATGACAGCAAAAAGTTTGAGTCTACAACATTTAGTTAAGGTGTGAGAGCCAAAATGAACCTTTTATGGCTTTAAATGCATTTTCAGCCCGATTGTACACTTCAGGTGAAAATGTCAAAATCTTCAAAATGAGCAAAAGCACATTAAAATTAATGCTTGAATCATCTTCATTTTGCTAAAATATACTAATGACAGCAAAAAGTTTGAGTCTACAACATTTAGTTAAGGTGTGAGAGCCAAAATGAACTTTTTATGGCTTTAAATGCATTTTCAGCCCGATTGTACACTTCAGGTGAAAATGTCAAAATCTTCAAAATGAGCAAAAGCACAATGAAATTAATGCTTGAATCATCTTCATTTTGCTAAAATATACTAATGACAGCAAAAAGTTTGAGTCTACAACATTTAGTTAAGGTGTGAGAGCCAAAATGAACTTTTTATTGCTTTAAACGCGTTTTCAGCCCCTAATTGTACACTTCAGGTGAAAATGTCAAAATCTTCAAAATGAGCAAAAGCACAATGAAATTAATGCTTGAATCATCTTCATTTTGCTAAAATACACTAATGACAGCAAAAAGTTTGAGTCTACAACATTTAGTTAAGGTGTGAGAGCCAAAATGAACTTTTTATGGCTTTAAATGCATTTTCAGCCTGATTGTACACTTCAGGTGAAAATGTCAAAATCTTCAAAATGAGCAAAAGCACAATAAAATTAATGCTTGAATCATCTTCATTTTGCTAAAATATACTAATGACAGCAAAAAGTTTGAGTCTACAACATTTAGTTAAGGTGTGAGAGCCAAAATGAACTTTTTATTGCTTTAAACGCGTTTTCAGCCCCTAATTGTACACTTCAGGCGAAAATGTCAAAATCTTCAAAATGAGCAAAAGCACAATGAAATTAATGCTTGAATCATCTTCATTTTGCTAAAATACACTAATGACAGCAAAAAGTTTGAGTCTACAACATTTAGTTAAGGTGTGAGAGCCAAAATGAACTTTTTATGGCTTTAAATGCATTTTCAGCCTGATTGTACACTTCAGGTGAAAATGTCAAAATCTTCAAAATGAGCAAAAGCACAATAAAATTAATGCTTGAATCATCTTCATTTTGCTAAAATATACTAATGACAGCAAAAAGTTTGAGTCTACAACATTTAGTTAAGGTGTGAGAGCCAAAATGAACTTTTTATTGCTTTAAACGCGTTTTCAGCCCCTCATTGTACACTTCAGGTGAAAATGTCAAAATCTTCAAAATGAGCAAAAGCACAATGAAATTAATGCTTGAATCATCTTCATTTTGCTAAAATACACTAATGACAGCAAAAAGTTTGAGTCTACAACATTTAGTTAAGGTGTGAGAGCCAAAATGAACTTTTTATGGCTTTAAATGCATTTTCAGCCTGATTGTACACTTCAGGTGAAAATGTCAAAATCTTCAAAATGAGCAAAAGCACAATGAAATTAATGCTTGAATCATCTTCATTTTGCTAACATACACTAATGACAGCAAAAAGTTTGAGTCTACAACATTTAGTTAAGGTGTGAGAGCCAAAATGAACTTTTTATGGCTTTAAATGCATTTTCAGCCCGATTGTACACTTCAGGTGAAAATGTCAAAATCTTCAAAATGAGCAAAAGCACAATGAAATTAATGCTTGAATCATCTTCATTTTGCTAAAATACACTAATGACAGCAAAAAGTTTGAGTCTACAACATTTAGTTAAGGTGTGAGAGCCAAAATGAACTTTTTATGTCTTTAAATGCATTTTCAGCCTGATTGTACACTTCAGGGGAAAATGTCAAAATCTTCAAAATGAGCAAAAGCACAATGAAATTAATGCTTGAATCATCTTCATTTTGCTAACATACACTAATGACAGCAAAAAGTTTGAGTCTACAACATTTAGTTAAGGTGTGAGAGCCAAAATGAACTTTTTATGGCTTTAAATGCATTTTCAGCCCGATTGTACACTTCAGGTGAAAATGTCAAAATCTTCAAAATGAGCAAAAGCACAATGAAATTAATGCTTGAATCATCTTCATTTTGCTAAAATACACTAATGACATTAAAAAGTTTGAGTCTACAACATTTAGTTAAGGTGTGAGAGCCAAAATGAACTTTTTATGGCTTTAAATGCATTTTCAGCCTGATTGTACACTTCAGGTGAAAATGTCAAAATCTTCAAAATGAGCAAAAGCACAATGAAATTAATGCTTGAATCATCTTCATTTTGCTAACATACACTAATGACAGCAAAAAGTTTGAGTCTACAACATTTAGTTAAGGTGTGAGAGCCAAAATGAACTTTTTATGGCTTTAAATGCATTTTCAGCCCGATTGTACACTTCAGGTGAAAATGTCAAAATCTTCAAAATGAGCAAAAGCACAATAAAATTAATGCTTGAATCATCTCATTTTGCTAAAATATACTAATGACAGCAAAAAGTTTGAGTCTACAACATTTAGTTAAGGTGTGAGAGCCAAAATGAACTTTTTATTGCTTTAAACGCGTTTTCAGCCCCTAATTGTACACTTCAGGTGAAAATGTCAAAATCTTCAAAATGAGCAAAAGCACAATGAAATTAATGCTTGAATCATCTTCATTTTGCTAAAATACACTAATGACAGCAAAAAGTTTGAATCTACAACATTTAGTTAAGGTGTGAGAGCCAAAATGAACTTTTTATTGCTTTAAATGCATTTTCAGCCCGATTGTACACTTCAGGTGAAAATGTCAAAATCTTCAAAATGAGCAAAAGCACAATGAAATTAATGCTTGAATCATCTTCATTTTGCTAACATACACTAATGACAGCAAAAAGTTTGAGTCTACAACATTTAGTTAAGGGTTGAGAGCCAAAATGAACTTTTTATGGCTTTAAATGCATTTTCAGCCCGATTGTACACTTCAGGTGAAAATGTCAAAATCTTCAAAATGAGCAAAAGCACAATGAAATTAATGCTTGAATCATCTTCATTTTGCTAAAATACACTAATGACAGCAAAAAGTTTGAGTCTACAACATTTAGTTAAGGTGTGAGAGCCAAAATGAACTTTTTATGGCTTTAAATGCATTTTCAGCCTGATTGTACACTTCAGGTGAAAATGTCAAAATCTTCAAAATGAGCAAAAGCACAATGAAATTAATGCTTGAATCATCTTCATTTTGCTAAAATATACTAATGACAGCAAAAAGTTTGAGTCTACAACATTTAGTTAAGGTGTGAGAGCCAAAATGAACTTTTTATTGCTTTAAATGCATTTTCAGCCCGATTGTACACTTCAGGTGAAAATGTCAAAATCTTCAAAATGAGCAAAAGCACAATGAAATTAATGCTTGAATCATCTTCATTTTGCTAAAATACACTAATGACAGCAAAAAGTTTGAGTCTACAACATTTAGTTAAGGTGTGAGAGCCAAAATGAACTTTTTATGGCTTTAAATGCATTTTCAGCCCGATTGTACACTTCAGGTGAAAATGTCAAAATCTTCAAAATGAGCAAAAGCACAATGAAATTAATGCTTGAATCATCTTCATTTTGCTAACATACACTAATGACAGCAAAAAGTTTGAGTCTACAACATTTAGTTAAGGGTTGAGAGCCAAAATGAACTTTTTATGGCTTTAAATGCATTTTCAGCCCGATTGTACACTTCAGGTGAAAATGTCAAAATCTTCAAAATGAGCAAAAGCACAATGAAATTAATGCTTGAATCATCTTCATTTTGCTAACATACACTAATGACAGCAAAAAGTTTGAGTCTACAACATTTAGTTAAGGTGTGAGAGCCAAAATGAACTTTTTATGGCTTTAAATGCATTTTCAGCCTGATTGTACACTTCAGGTGAAAATGTCAAAATCTTCAAAATGAGCAAAAGCACAATGAAATTAATGCTTGAATCATCTTCATTTTGCTAAAATATACTAATGACAGCAAAAAGTTTGAGTCTACAACATTTAGTTAAGGTGTGAGAGCCAAAATGAACTTTTTATTGCTTTAAACGCGTTTTCAGCCCCTAATTGTACACTTCAGGTGAAAATGTCAAAATCTTCAAAATGAGCAAAAGCACAATGAAATTAATGCTTGAATCATCTTCATTTTGCTAAAATACACTAATGACAGCAAAAAGTTTGAGTCTACAACATTTAGTTAAGGTGTGAGAGCCAAAATGAACTTTTTATGGCTTTAAATGCATTTTCAGCCTGATTGTACACTTCAGGTGAAAATGTCAAAATCTTCAAAATGAGCAAAAGCACAATGAAATTAATGCTTGAATCATCTTCATTTTGCTAACATACACTAATGACAGCAAAAAGTTTGAGTCTACAACATTTAGTTAAGGTGTGAGAGCCAAAATGAACTTTTTATGGCTTTAAATGCATTTTCAGCCCGATTGTACACTTCAGGTGAAAATGTCAAAATCTTCAAAATGAGCAAAAGCACAATGAAATTAATGCTTGAATCATCTTCATTTTGCTAACATACACTAATGACAGCAAAAAGTTTGAGTCTACAACATTTAGTTAAGGGTTGAGAGCCAAAATGAACTTTTTATGGCTTTAAATGCATTTTCAGCCCGATTGTACACTTCAGGTGAAAATGTCAAAATCTTCAAAATGAGCAAAAGCACAATGAAATTAATGCTTGAATCATCTTCATTTTGCTAAAATACACTAATGACAGCAAAAAGTTTGAGTCTACAACATTTAGTTAAGGTGTGAGAGCCAAAATGAACTTTTTATGGCTTTAAATGCATTTTCAGCCTGATTGTACACTTCAGGTGAAAATGTCAAAATCTTCAAAATGAGCAAAAGCACAATGAAATTAATGCTTGAATCATCTTCATTTTGCTAAAATACACTAATGACAGCAAAAAGTTTGAGTCTACAACATTTAGTTAAGGTGTGAGAGCCAAAATGAACTTTTTATGGCTTTAAATGCATTTTCAGCCCGATTGTACACTTCAGGTGAAAATGTCAAAATCTTCAAAATGAGCAAAAGCACAATGAAATTAATGCTTGAATCATCTTCATTTTGCTAACATACACTAATGACAGCAAAAAGTTTGAGTCTACAACATTTAGTTAAGGGTTGAGAGCCAAAATGAACTTTTTATGGCTTTAAATGCATTTTCAGCCCGATTGTACACTTCAGGTGAAAATGTCAAAATCTTCAAAATGAGTAAAAGCACAATGAAATTAATGCTTGAATCATCTTCATTTTGCTAAAATACACTAATGACAGCAAAAAGTTTGAGTCTACAACATTTAGTTAAGGTGTGAGAGCCAAAATGAACTTTTTATGGCTTTAAATGCATTTTCAGCCTGATTGTACACTTCAGGTGAAAATGTCAAAATCTTCAAAATGAGCAAAAGCACAATGAAATTAATGCTTGAATCATCTTCATTTTGCTAAAATATACTAATGACAGCAAAAAGTTTGAGTCTACAACATTTAGTTAAGGTGTGAGAGCCAAAATGAACCTTTTATGGCTTTAAATGCATTTTCAGCCCGATTGTACACTTCAGGTGAAAATGTCAAAATCTTCAAAATGAGCAAAAGCACATTAAAATTAATGCTTGAATCATCTTCATTTTGCTAAAATATACTAATGACAGCAAAAAGTTTGAGTCTACAACATTTAGTTAAGGTGTGAGAGCCAAAATGAACTTTTTATGGCTTTAAATGCATTTTCAGCCCGATTGTACACTTCAGGTGAAAATGTCAAAATCTTCAAAATGAGCAAAAGCACAATGAAATTAATGCTTGAATCATCTTCATTTTGCTAAAATATACTAATGACAGCAAAAAGTTTGAGTCTACAACATTTAGTTAAGGTGTGAGAGCCAAAATGAACTTTTTATTGCTTTAAACGCGTTTTCAGCCCCTAATTGTACACTTCAGGTGAAAATGTCAAAATCTTCAAAATGAGCAAAAGCACAATGAAATTAATGCTTGAATCATCTTCATTTTGCTAAAATACACTAATGACAGCAAAAAGTTTGAGTCTACAACATTTAGTTAAGGTGTGAGAGCCAAAATGAACTTTTTATGGCTTTAAATGCATTTTCAGCCTGATTGTACACTTCAGGTGAAAATGTCAAAATCTTCAAAATGAGCAAAAGCACAATAAAATTAATGCTTGAATCATCTTCATTTTGCTAAAATATACTAATGACAGCAAAAAGTTTGAGTCTACAACATTTAGTTAAGGTGTGAGAGCCAAAATGAACTTTTTATTGCTTTAAACGCGTTTTCAGCCCCTAATTGTACACTTCAGGCGAAAATGTCAAAATCTTCAAAATGAGCAAAAGCACAATGAAATTAATGCTTGAATCATCTTCATTTTGCTAAAATACACTAATGACAGCAAAAAGTTTGAGTCTACAACATTTAGTTAAGGTGTGAGAGCCAAAATGAACTTTTTATGGCTTTAAATGCATTTTCAGCCTGATTGTACACTTCAGGTGAAAATGTCAAAATCTTCAAAATGAGCAAAAGCACAATAAAATTAATGCTTGAATCATCTTCATTTTGCTAAAATATACTAATGACAGCAAAAAGTTTGAGTCTACAACATTTAGTTAAGGTGTGAGAGCCAAAATGAACTTTTTATTGCTTTAAACGCGTTTTCAGCCCCTCATTGTACACTTCAGGTGAAAATGTCAAAATCTTCAAAATGAGCAAAAGCACAATGAAATTAATGCTTGAATCATCTTCATTTTGCTAAAATACACTAATGACAGCAAAAAGTTTGAGTCTACAACATTTAGTTAAGGTGTGAGAGCCAAAATGAACTTTTTATGGCTTTAAATGCATTTTCAGCCTGATTGTACACTTCAGGTGAAAATGTCAAAATCTTCAAAATGAGCAAAAGCACAATGAAATTAATGCTTGAATCATCTTCATTTTGCTAACATACACTAATGACAGCAAAAAGTTTGAGTCTACAACATTTAGTTAAGGTGTGAGAGCCAAAATGAACTTTTTATGGCTTTAAATGCATTTTCAGCCCGATTGTACACTTCAGGTGAAAATGTCAAAATCTTCAAAATGAGCAAAAGCACAATGAAATTAATGCTTGAATCATCTTCATTTTGCTAAAATACACTAATGACAGCAAAAAGTTTGAGTCTACAACATTTAGTTAAGGTGTGAGAGCCAAAATGAACTTTTTATGTCTTTAAATGCATTTTCAGCCTGATTGTACACTTCAGGGGAAAATGTCAAAATCTTCAAAATGAGCAAAAGCACAATGAAATTAATGCTTGAATCATCTTCATTTTGCTAACATACACTAATGACAGCAAAAAGTTTGAGTCTACAACATTTAGTTAAGGTGTGAGAGCCAAAATGAACTTTTTATGGCTTTAAATGCATTTTCAGCCCGATTGTACACTTCAGGTGAAAATGTCAAAATCTTCAAAATGAGCAAAAGCACAATGAAATTAATGCTTGAATCATCTTCATTTTGCTAAAATACACTAATGACATTAAAAAGTTTGAGTCTACAACATTTAGTTAAGGTGTGAGAGCCAAAATGAACTTTTTATGGCTTTAAATGCATTTTCAGCCTGATTGTACACTTCAGGTGAAAATGTCAAAATCTTCAAAATGAGCAAAAGCACAATGAAATTAATGCTTGAATCATCTTCATTTTGCTAACATACACTAATGACAGCAAAAAGTTTGAGTCTACAACATTTAGTTAAGGTGTGAGAGCCAAAATGAACTTTTTATGGCTTTAAATGCATTTTCAGCCCGATTGTACACTTCAGGTGAAAATGTCAAAATCTTCAAAATGAGCAAAAGCACAATAAAATTAATGCTTGAATCATCTCATTTTGCTAAAATATACTAATGACAGCAAAAAGTTTGAGTCTACAACATTTAGTTAAGGTGTGAGAGCCAAAATGAACTTTTTATTGCTTTAAACGCGTTTTCAGCCCCTAATTGTACACTTCAGGTGAAAATGTCAAAATCTTCAAAATGAGCAAAAGCACAATGAAATTAATGCTTGAATCATCTTCATTTTGCTAAAATACACTAATGACAGCAAAAAGTTTGAATCTACAACATTTAGTTAAGGTGTGAGAGCCAAAATGAACTTTTTATTGCTTTAAATGCATTTTCAGCCCGATTGTACACTTCAGGTGAAAATGTCAAAATCTTCAAAATGAGCAAAAGCACAATGAAATTAATGCTTGAATCATCTTCATTTTGCTAACATACACTAATGACAGCAAAAAGTTTGAGTCTACAACATTTAGTTAAGGGTTGAGAGCCAAAATGAACTTTTTATGGCTTTAAATGCATTTTCAGCCCGATTGTACACTTCAGGTGAAAATGTCAAAATCTTCAAAATGAGCAAAAGCACAATGAAATTAATGCTTGAATCATCTTCATTTTGCTAAAATACACTAATGACAGCAAAAAGTTTGAGTCTACAACATTTAGTTAAGGTGTGAGAGCCAAAATGAACTTTTTATGGCTTTAAATGCATTTTCAGCCCGATTGTACACTTCAGGTGAAAATGTCAAAATCTTCAAAATGAGCAAAAGCACAATGAAATTAATGCTTGAATCATCTTCATTTTGCTAACATACACTAATGACAGCAAAAAGTTTGAGTCTACAACATTTAGTTAAGGGTTGAGAGCCAAAATGAACTTTTTATGGCTTTAAATGCATTTTCAGCCCGATTGTACACTTCAGGTGAAAATGTCAAAATCTTCAAAATGAGCAAAAGCACAATGAAATTAATGCTTGAATCATCTTCATTTTGCTAACATACACTAATGACAGCAAAAAGTTTGAGTCTACAACATTTAGTTAAGGTGTGAGAGCCAAAATGAACTTTTTATGGCTTTAAATGCATTTTCAGCCTGATTGTACACTTCAGGTGAAAATGTCAAAATCTTCAAAATGAGCAAAAGCACAATGAAACTAATGCTTGAATCATCTTCATTTTGCTAAAATATACTAATGACAGCAAAAAGTTTGAGTCTACAACATTTAGTTAAGGTGTGAGAGCCAAAATGAACTTTTTATTGCTTTAAACGCGTTTTCAGCCCCTAATTGTACACTTCAGGTGAAAATGTCAAAATCTTCAAAATGAGCAAAAGCACAATGAAATTAATGCTTGAATCATCTTCATTTTGCTAAAATACACTAATGACAGCAAAAAGTTTGAGTCTACAACATTTAGTTAAGGTGTGAGAGCCAAAATGAACTTTTTATGGCTTTAAATGCATTTTCAGCCTGATTGTACACTTCAGGTGAAAATGTCAAAATCTTCAAAATGAGCAAAAGCACAATGAAATTAATGCTTGAATCATCTTCATTTTGCTAACATACACTAATGACAGCAAAAAGTTTGAGTCTACAACATTTAGTTAAGGTGTGAGAGCCAAAATGAACTTTTTATGGCTTTAAATGCATTTTCAGCCCGATTGTACACTTCAGGTGAAAATGTCAAAATCTTCAAAATGAGCAAAAGCACAATGAAATTAATGCTTGAATCATCTTCATTTTGCTAACATACACTAATGACAGCAAAAAGTTTGAGTCTACAACATTTAGTTAAGGGTTGAGAGCCAAAATGAACTTTTTATGGCTTTAAATGCATTTTCAGCCCGATTGTACACTTCAGGTGAAAATGTCAAAATCTTCAAAATGAGCAAAAGCACAATGAAATTAATGCTTGAATCATCTTCATTTTGCTAAAATACACTAATGACAGCAAAAAGTTTGAGTCTACAACATTTAGTTAAGGTGTGAGAGCCAAAATGAACTTTTTATGGCTTTAAATGCATTTTCAGCCTGATTGTACACTTCAGGTGAAAATGTCAAAATCTTCAAAATGAGCAAAAGCACAATGAAATTAATGCTTGAATCATCTTCATTTTGCTAAAATACACTAATGACAGCAAAAAGTTTGAGTCTACAACATTTAGTTAAGGTGTGAGAGCCAAAATGAACTTTTTATGGCTTTAAATGCATTTTCAGCCCGATTGTACACTTCAGGTGAAAATGTCAAAATCTTCAAAATGAGCAAAAGCACAATGAAATTAATGCTTGAATCATCTTCATTTTGCTAACATACACTAATGACAGCAAAAAGTTTGAGTCTACAACATTTAGTTAAGGGTTGAGAGCCAAAATGAACTTTTTATGGCTTTAAATGCATTTTCAGCCCGATTGTACACTTCAGGTGAAAATGTCAAAATCTTCAAAATGAGTAAAAGCACAATGAAATTAATGCTTGAATCATCTTCATTTTGCTAAAATACACTAATGACAGCAAAAAGTTTGAGTCTACAACATTTAGTTAAGGTGTGAGAGCCAAAATGAACTTTTTATGGCTTTAAATGCATTTTCAGCCTGATTGTACACTTCAGGTGAAAATGTCAAAATCTTCAAAATGAGCAAAAGCACAATGAAATTAATGCTTGAATCATCTTCATTTTGCTAAAATATACTAATGACAGCAAAAAGTTTG